>NC_057794.1:42709163-42722124 GCF_018294505.1 Triticum aestivum | reverse complement strand
TCCTCTAGATTACCATTGAACCCACCATGGAGCGATGTCTGCATGACATTGTATTGCCGTGCAAAACTCTTCTCTTTTTCTCTACATATTCAACATGACTGTGTACAATATCTGACATGCATACGGAAAAAATATGGTGAGATTCTGTAAGGAGAGCATGCAGAAATTTAGAGTGATGGTAACAACCAGTGGATTGATGTTTTTCCGTTGAACCAAAATAGCCCTAATGGATCGACGTGATTGTATAGTAATAAGTGATGCAACAAGTGTACAACCTCTTTGCCGTAGCCATGTCAACCTCAGCATTATTGGGTTGGTCGCTGAAGCAGTTGAGGCATAGGTGGCTGTCGGAGGTGTGGAGGAAGATCTGAGGGTGATGTAGACGGCGTCCATGGCACTGCTGTGTTGTGATGGATCGTTCTGTCGTTGGAGGAGCTCCGGTGAGCCGTAAGACGTCAAGGCTGAAGCAGCACAAGAACGACATCATCAATCTCAAGTGGGATTCTAATAGCATCTCCAATAGATGATGTAAAATGGATGTAAAATTAAGATCACCAAAAACCACCTGACTACAACAAATGAGGTAAAAACTGTTGACTCTGAACTTAACTGTCGAAACTGAAATTTACTGTGGAATCTAAATGCTACTGTCGAAACTGAACACAATGGTAGCAGAGAGGCACTTGACATGTAGTTTAGGGAGGGCCTGTAGTTCATCTTCAACCTGCACCCCCTGAGCCGCCAGCCACCACCGGCCGAACCGCCGGCCCCAGCGCCACCTCGCCCCCCTGAAACAACTCGCCACCGCCGCCCCGGCTAGCCCTCTAGGCCCCCCGCCCCCACCCTGAACCCTAAGATAGATAGTGGGGTACCTCTCCGGCGAGCCCCCGTCCTCGCTGCGGGTGGTTCTTCCTTAACTCCGGCGAGCCCCCAACCCCTGAAATTCGACTGACCCAATAGTCGATTTAGTCGACTGAAGTGTGGCTTAATCGGAGCAGAGCAGCAGCACGAGCGAGGGGGAGAGCAGCAGCAGTAGCTGGGCGAGCGAGCGATCGAGCGAGAGCCGGAGCAGCAGCAGCAGATCCGGCTGGTATGGATGCCGCCACCGAATGGGCCTCACACTGGGGGAGAGCCGACGTGGAGATGTCTCCCGCGGCGCCGGCTTCAAGGTAGCCGCTCCATGGGTGTGCGGGATGGAGCACCGTCAGTGCCGGGAGGTCAGGTTAAGGAGAAGGTGCGATGCGATGAGTGTACAACCTCTTTGGTGGCGCCGAGTAGGCCTCGGCTTCGTCCGAGGAGTCGGTGAGGATGCTGCGGTTCCGGTGGAGCAGGTTAAGGCAGCGTTATGGGGATGGAGCAGCCACGATAGACGAGGCGATCGTCGGAGCAGCTCCTTGGAGGTGGAGGACGGGGCAGCTGAACCAGCAGGACAGTGAGATGGACGACGGATCCTCATCCGGGGAGGTGGACGAGGGACGTCGAGCTGTTGCGGTGGACGACGTCATCGGGGAAGAGGCTCCGGCTGGGTAGCGGTGACGTGTCGGACGGAGGAGGGTGGAGTTTCACGGCTGGAGCGGAGAGGTTATGGCGGCCTGGGATTTCGAATGGCGAAAAGGGGGCGATGGGAGGGGATGAAGCATGACTTAGGAACGCGCTTGTCCAATATGTAGGGTGTGTTACAAAAGTACCCCCACCGATTTGAACTAGCGGCCCTTTCGGCTCAGGGTTAGAAGGGGGATTTTGCGTGTCGGGATTTGGCAGCTGGAGGGAGTTTTCGCGCGCGTTGTAATTTCGGGATAGCAAGGCGCGGGTTGTGAAGGCACCAGTTTTGGGAGCACGATATCTGAATTTTCGGGATATAACAAGACGCTGGTTGAATTTTAGGGACAAGCCTAACGTGTAGTAATATTGTACTTGTACGTACCAAATCAATTCGCACTTCCCTCAACCAAAAAGAAAACGAAAAAAATAAAACTATTCACACCACACAAAGAGAGAGTCTTGCCCCGTTTTACTATACAAGTGCTATTCGAAGCTACTCCCTCCTTCCATCTATATAGGGCCTAATGCGTTTTTTGATGCTAACTTTGACCAAATATTAGAGCAATGATATATGACATGCAACTTACACAAAGCACACCGTTAAATTCGTCTGTGAAAGGTTCTTTCAATGATAT
The DNA here is from genome assembly GCF_018294505.1 of Triticum aestivum. Classification (NCBI taxonomy): domain Eukaryota; kingdom Viridiplantae; phylum Streptophyta; class Magnoliopsida; order Poales; family Poaceae; genus Triticum; species Triticum aestivum. Next base: position 42,719,947 of record NC_057794.1, on the reverse strand, counting down.
AATTTTCACATTGTGCATGCCATGTACTCTTAATCTTGTCAATAGTCAAAGGCCGTCTTAAAAATCTCATTACGCCCTATATAGATGGAAGGAGGGAGTATGAATCCATGTTATGTCCGATTAAATTTTTTCGCTTGCTGTATAATGCATGTAACCTACTCATACCAACATTTTCGTGGATTCCAAATGTCTATACTACCGCTGCAATTCGAACTAAATTTGAATTTGTTTCTCTATTTCAATAAGAATCTACAATCATGATTGTTGCCAACTTCAACCATCATAGTTTCCTTGCTATCCGCCAGATATAAATCAGACGGCCTATAATGCAGGATGGCAGGCACACCATCATCAACAACTCCGTTTTTTATAAGAGTAGAGATAAAATATATTAAATGTAGTATACCATGTTCATAACCACACCATGTGTATCACCGTTATATATATTCACACATCCGTCGGTTTGAAACACTATGATAAATTCTTCAAATATCTGAATTCGCTTTTTATAATGAAGTATATATGATCTCTGTTCGTCTTTTACACCCACACAACCCTCTTATCTTTGTAGCTAGTGCTAACTTTCTCTTGTGCATGCACACGCCTGCATCCCTCTCACCCTCCCTCAGCATTCTCTAGCTCCATCGCGCAAATTCGTCTTTTCACTTTAGGTCGTTCTCCCACGGTGTGTGTAGGCCCCCCAGCTCCTTCTTTACGGCACACATCGACCGATAGTCGAGCCCTGCAGGTAGGTATCCATGCCATAGAGACAAACTTCACATGTCCCATCTCACGTTCCAGTAGGCAAGCCCCTCTATATCTTTGACATGAGCACACACAAATTCGATGGAACTCTTTATCGATCGCGCGCGCGCGCACACACACACACATCATCCCTCTCTTCGATTCTATGGACACCTCAAGCTGATGATACCTCCACTCTCTTCTCGTGGATCGCCCCCTCTATATATATGTTATATCCAGGACTCTATTTCACACACATTGCATATGTTAAATTTTTTGATTGACCCCCCCACAAAAAAACTCTCAAGAACCCACACACTATATCTCTCTAGGTTTGTATCTCTCTCACACACAACCCCACGTAGGTGGTGTACGTATACAAGAAGAGAATAGGTGCACCGTGCACGTACTCACGCTTCATGCCCAGCCACACCCGCGCGGGTACACGGTGGAGCTCATTTATCCGCAGAAGCTGAATTTGTTTTTGAAACATCAAGTGCCAGAGACTCGAAAACTTATTTGCCCATTAGTGACTTGTTAGGGCGGTGGATTTTAGTTTGTACGATAATGCTGCATCCACCTAAAGTAACGAAAGTTCTTACGTAAACTTCCTAGTAATTCCCTCTTCGTAGGTGCAGCATTACTCCTAACATTTGTAATATCAGTTTGAAACTTGTAATATTGCCGTGTCCTATTCATGCGTTTTCAAAATCCTGCGAATCAAACAGGTCCCGAGTTGGTGATGATGTTGTGCCTCCGATCTTTCACCAATAGCCGTCGGATCTAGATCTGACGCATACAAACCAAGCTTCTCCATTTTTGCAAAAATGTGCCCGCACTTGTTCCGTATTACAAACAACTCCTTGTCTCTCACAATCTAGGAGTAGAAGGCCGTGGAAAAATCTGGCGCGATGGCCGCTGCCGGAGCCGTCCACCCCCAAACTTGGTGTTCCGTGCAATGCACGAGCATCTACGCACGGGAAATTATGTCGAACAGGGCTAGTTGTAAGCAGGCTAGCTCTACAGCCATGATGATAGTGACCGCAAACGGTGAGGCTGACTATGGTGTGCTAAACACCGCGCCTATACTCAGGTGTCATCTCCGGCGCAGGGTCTTGTCACTTTACTGTGAGGAGCAGCACGTAATAATTTGACCAACGGGTAGTGCAGTGCTAGTACTCCTACTACTACATTGGTTGTACTACTACTAGTACTAGTAGCACCACTGTCTGGATTTAGGAGTACTACCATGTCCACCGGCACCGAGGAACGTCTCCAGGTAGTATTGCTTGAGGCCGCCAGGGCGAGGGGCCGCTTGGACGACAGCTTCGTCTCCTTGTTCGACGAGGTCCTCATCTCAGTTTCCTCGACAAGTTCACCATTGTCAAGAAGCTTGCGGACGACTTTGACGTAAGCCTCCAGCCGACGTGCCCAGGCTCTATGATGCCCGCCACCCTCAACAGCCACTATGGTAACAACCTCTTCGACACACTAGTGGCCCTGCGACTGCCCGCCGTCGCGCCGGAGAATGTCCACCTCGAGGTCGCGCTCACCGCGCAGCGCCTGGCGCAGCAAGACACCATCAACATAATCACCCACGTCTACGTGCAACTCGTCCACAAGGACTACTACATGCAAGAGGAGGACGATAGGACGCTGACCTTCTTGGAGCGCAGGGCAACCTTGGACGGCACTATTCAGAAGCACGTTGAGCTCGCCGCCAACGCCGTTGCTCCTCACACGTCGGTTGGTGACCCGGCGCACTAGGGCGTGAGGATGTTGTTGAACGTTGATGGATCCGTATGTATTTTTATCTTTCCGTCAAATCCATGTAGTATATGAGACTACAATAATTATCTTACCTTTCGCATCAACTTCATAATATTTGTACGTACTCCATGCATGAACGGCGCCAGAACCAAACTTCTCATTACTTTAGGCAAAATTATTATTTTCTATCTATCGGTCGGGCCATGGAGCAGAACCAAAATTTACAAGTTACGAGTTCAAAAGGAAAAGCCTGCCGTGTTGGTCCGGCACGCCGCTCAAGCGGGAATGCATGCGGTGTTGCATTGTTCTGGCCCATGCCACCCTACTACTCCTACTACTTACTCCTACTAGTATATACTAGTATACTAGTATAGAGGATTCGAGGTGATGGTTACGTACAACGAACACATTAACAAATGGCTACAGTAAAAACACCCGCCCAACGCGCGAAGCATGTGAAGCTAGTAGTACAAATTTAGAGAAGCGACTCGAAAGCCATTCATAAATTTAGTAAGTTTATCATAGGCATATCATTTTATTACATACAACAGGTTATCAACTCACATCGACAATGAGGATACATTATAAATACTAAAGTTTTCACCACACAACAAATAACAAGCCATAAATGAACTTCAACTCAACCATTCCGCGGCGTTGGAAACACTTGCTTTGAACCACAAATGATTCTCTGGGACGGGCCATCCGTTGTCAATCTGGAGACCAACGCAGGACTGATCATCCAGGCTGAAGCTGCCTACTATATCAATACCAGGGTAGGGAACCACCCAAATGTCCGAGGTATAGATAGAGTTGCTTCTCATAAATGTGTCAACAGCAGTCGGATCGCCTTTCACCATCATCGGATAGTTTTGTCCAAGGAAGAGCGAGTTTTCTCCAAGCCTATCAATTCTGTGCCAGGAAGAAGGAGTTAGCGCTAGCACACTAGTATCCATCCCGAATACCATGCAACGGGTGTTGGAATAGGTCCGGAGAGTGCGACCATGGGAGACACCTGCTTCCTTAGCAGTAACATCATCAGTGGGCTGTATACACACAAGAAGAGGTGATCCATCGGAATTAGTTGCCAGGCACCACAGAGTATATCAGCGCTGCTTGTCCTCATGCTCGTGATCATCACCATCGTCATCTCCCCCTTGGTTATAAAATTTTTCAAGTATAGGTGGTGGGATGTTCACAGGACCTTGGAAACACAAGAAGAAGGTTAAGTAGTAAAGGGAGACTTGCTAACCCGCATGCATGTGGATGAAACAATTATAATTACGGTGGAAGACAAACGTACCGAAACTACTAGGATGCCATGCAAAAACAGTGCCACGACTGGTGGCAGCAAACATATGGCCCTCGTATTGAATTGCATCATTGTACTCATCTGTGTATAGAAACTGATTTTTGAGCAATATCCATCAAGTCGAACCACGAAGGACGGCAACAAGCTTGTCGAAGATAGCAACAACTTGATAGTTGTTGTAATTCCAAGAGCGGTTGGGAACTCGACAAATTGCTATCTTCCGTAGAAGACAGTCACCATGATCGTATTTGAACATGCGTACATTACCGGTGTGCTCAACCTCTGGGCAATGTGCTAATATTTTTCGAAGTGGAACCCGGTGACGAGTGTACACATTCACAAGTTCCCACTCGAAGTTGGACCCAATGTAAACAACCCAATCTCCATTTGCGCCCGCCCAAGCCTTGCCCTCAAGTGATGGCATCTTAACATCATACATATCATTATCAAGCGGCATCAACTGGCACAGGGCGAGGCCTCCGTCGTGCCGGCTCCAGTCATCAGGGTCACGGTGAAGAAGATAGGGGAGATCAAACCGCTCTTGACTCTTGGGTTCTTTGTAATGATGTTATTAGTTGAGTCGAGAATGGGCTTGAATGAACCTACCATGCTAGCCAAGGTGATGATGTCGCACCGATCAATGAGTTCCTCCACCACGTCATCTTTCAGATCGGGACAAGAATAACGGGATCGTTTCCGGCCTGTTCCCTCCATGGAGAAGACAATTGAGCAATGGCAGAAGAAAGGGTGAAGGGCTGAAGGAAAATTGAGGAGGGAGAGGAAGAGCGTGCGATAGCAGTTCCAAATCGAGAGGGAAAGGCGAAGAGTCGGTGGACGGTTGCGAGTTTGCCACGGTTCACGAAGAGGCCCCCCGGCCTACACGTCCGTTCGGAAATACTCCTACTACTCGCCGTTGTCTCACTGATATGTTGGAACTGGACCACATGTCAACGAAACATGGTGTGTAATTTCTCGTGCAAAATGCGATCTGGCCGCGTTGGCCCGAGGTGCCGCATTAGTTATCGACCTTTATTTTTTTAATGGCGTGGCGATCAGTTTTGAAGCACGACTAACTGGTACTATACGTGGAGAGGATGACAACGGGGACCCGCCAAGGTCATGGCAGTATGCAAGCAAGTGCCTCCTTATTTCAAGCCAATAAAAAATGGCTCCTCCTAGTGGATTTCTGACATCTGGGTCCCATGCCATTGTCAACGTAGTCAATAAACGAGAGAATTGCACAACGAGCGGCTGACACCAGGGACCCAGCAGCTCGCCCAGTTATTTTTGTTTTGGGTTAATTTGATAAATGCCACTCCAAATCTGGTGTATCCGAGAAATGCCACTGCAATTTCCAAACTATGAAAAATGCCATTTCTAGTGGCATTTTTCGAAGTCTGGAGTGGCGTTTTTCAAAGTTTGGAAATTGCAGTCACATTTTTATTAATCGCCATAAATGGAGTGGCATTTATCTAATTTGTTTTTGAGACGGAAGCAGGGTGTCAACTCAGCTGTGTGGGACACTCTGGCCTGACTAGACAGCCTTTTCTTTTATGTTTACAACAAACCAACCCAATAGTTTTTTTCTTTTTGAAAATGGCTAGCCTAGTTCTTTTGTGATTTCTCAAGTAAGTCGCTTTATCAGGCCTGCTAGGCTGCAAATCTTTCAAGACGAGGAGAGCTTCATTCGGCTGGCCGAGAAAATGGCCTATCAGTAATGAGAAATGGGTTGTACATTTTTAAAACACATCAAACCGGCAATTATTTTCAAATATCTTTTTTTCATTTCGAGATTTTAAATTGCATTGATTTTTATGCGTGGAAAATTTATTGGATTTTATATTGATATACATTTATTTTTAAAATCAGTCTGAATGTGACTCAAAATTTCAGGATTAAAAACAGTTCAGACCACACCGACATATGCAAAATTTCGTATAATTTTTTAACCATGGCCACAATATGGGCTGAAATACTAACATAAAGAATATGGGCTCCAAAAAAACCCGTAAGTATTAGCAAATGGGCTGTAAATTATTTGAAATAATGGCAGATGGGCTGTATGCTGTTTTCCACAGATTTGATGCTTTCCACAGATGGCCTGTATACTGTTGGATGTCCATCCAACGGCCGTCGTGCTTCTTCAATCTCTGCTCTTCCTGCTCTAGCCGCTCAAACAAGCGCCGGCAGGACTGCCTGCTCCCTCCTCCCCGCGGTCGGCTGTGCTACCGCAGGCCTCACCGCCCCACCGTACTCCCATCGCTGGCCTAGCCATCCCTCTACTCACCCACACCTGTTGTTATTCTCCGGCGACGGCAGACAAACTAGTAAACCCTCGTACAGTCGTACTCCCCTTCGTGTGGGAAACAAAAACAACGACCGAGTCTTCCCTGCCTCCGTGTCGTTCCCTTCCTAGGCCTCGCCGTCGTCCACCACCCTGGTGCTCTTGGCATGGCGTGGTCAGCGTGGTCAACGACCGACATGAATCTAAAGTGGACTATACGTGGAGAGGCTGACAGATGGGTCCAGGGCCACACGCAAGGAAATGCCTCCTTATTACGCGCAAAATAATGATTTCCTCCACCTGACATCTCGGACCCACCGAAACGGCCTCTGTATTTCGTGAAAAAACGTTACCGCCGCTGACAGCTCGGACCCACCAGCTATATCTTCGCACGCAAGGAAGTGCCTCCTTATTACGCACAAAAAAAATGAATACCCCCTGCTAGCTGGACCCATTATAGTGGACCTACTAAGTTGACGGGGACGAAAGGCTTTGTCAACTTAGTCAATATGCATGATTCTAGCTCGACTGACCGTACGATGTATATCCAATGGCCGTAGTGCTTCTTCAACCTCTGGTCTTCTTGCTCCAGCCGCCCAAAGCAGCGCCGGTCGTCCCTCCTGCTCCTGCCTCCCGTGGCCGGCTGTGCTTCCGCGGAGGCCTCACTGCCCCCATACTACTCCCACTGCTGGCCAGGCCATCCCTCCACTCCACTCACCCACACCCCCTGTTATTCTACGGCCACGGCAGCGCAGCCGAACCAGTGAACCCTCGTACTCCTCTCCGCATGGGCATCCACTGCCATGTCTTCCCTGGCTCCGCGTCGTCCCCTTCCTAGGCCTCGCCGTCCTCCACCGCCGTGGTGCTGTCGGCGCGGCATGGTCAATGTGGTCAACGACCGAATTCCATCGGAAGAATACTGTACATGGAGAGGCTAGCAGCTGGGTCCACGACAGCCGCAAGGAAGTGCCTCCTTATTACGCGGAAAATAATTATTCCTCCACCTCACAACAGGGATCCACCGGACGCCCACCAGTATATCGCGAAAAAACGTTTGCCCCTGACTGCTGGGACCCACCCGACAGGCCACCATATTTCACGAAAAAAACGTTCCCCCTGCTGTCAGCTCGGACCCACCGGAAGTGCCTCCTTATTACGCACAAAAAAATGAATACCCCTGCTAGCTGGGACCCACCTTAGTTGTAGGCTGAGTTGTGGGCCTACTAAGTTTACGGGCACAGAGGGCTTTGGCAACTTAGTCATTATGTGTCTAGCTCCAGTGACCGTACGATGTCCATCCAACGGCCGTAGTGCTTCTTCAACCTCTGGTCTTCTTGCTCCAGCCGCCCAAACCAGCGCCGGTCGTGCCTCGTGCTCCTGCCTCTCGTGGCCGGCTGTGATGCGGCGGAGGCCTCACCGCCCCCTACTACTCCCACCGGTGGCCAGGCCATCCCTCTACTCACCCACACCCCCTGTTATTCTGCGGCGACGGTAGCTTCACACCGCAGTGAACCAGTGAACCCTCGTACTCCTCTACGCGTGGGCATCCACTATCGCGTCTTCCCCGGCTCCGCGTCGTCCCCTTCCTAGGCCTCGCCGTCGTCCACCGCCCTGGTGCTCTCGACGCGGCGTGGTCAACGTGGTCAAGGAATGGCTTCCATTGGACGTGGACTGTACATGGAGAGGCTGACAACTGGGTCCACGGCCGCAGCAAGGAAGTGCCTCCTTATTACGTGCAAAATAATTATTCCTCCACCTGACAGCGGGGACCCACCGGACGGGCCACCAGTATTTTGCGAAAAAAATCGTTTCCCCCTGACTGCTAGGACCCACCAGACGGGCCATCGTATTTCACGAAAAAACGTCCCCCCCCCGCTGTCAGCTCGGACTCACCAGAAGTGCCTCCTTATTACGCACAAAAAAATGAATACTCCCCCGGCTAGCTGGGACCCACCTTGCTGGGAGGCTGACTTGTGGGCCTACTAAGTTGACGGGGACGAAGGGCTTTGTCTACTTAGTCAATATGAACGATTCTAGCTCCAATGACCGTACGATGTCCATCCAACGGTCGTAGTGCTTCTTCAACCTCTGGTCTTCTTGCTCCAGCCACCCAAAGCAGCGCCGGTCGTGCCGCATGCTCCTGCCTCCCGTGGCCGGCTGTGCTGCCGCAGAGGCCTCACCGCCTCCTACTATTCCCACCACTGGACAGGCCCTGCGGTGACGGCAGCCTCACACCGCAGCCGAACCAGTGAACCCTCATAGTCCTCTCCGCGCGGGCTTCCACTGCTGCGTCGTCCCCTTCCTAGGCCTCGCCGTCGTCCACCGCCGTGGTGCTCTCCGCGCGGCGTGGTCAACGTGGTCAAGGAACGACTTCCATCGGAAGAGTATTGTACGTGGAGAGGATGACAGCTGGGTCCATGGCCACAGCCCAGTTTTTTGTGATTTGCCAAGTAAGTTGCTTTGTCGGGCCTGTTGGGCTGCAAATCTTTCAAGACAAGGAGAGCTTTCATCCGGCTGGCCGAGAAAATGGCCCATCAGTAATGAGAAATGGGTTGTACATTTTTAAAACACATCAAACCGGCAAATAGTTTCAAATATCTTTTTTTTCATTTCAAGATTTTAAATTACATTAATGTTTATGCATGGAGAATTTGTTGGATTTTATATTGATATACATTTATTTTTAAAATCAGTTTGAATGTGAGTCGACATTTAGGGATTAAAAACAGTTCGGACCGCACCGAAATATGCAAAATTTTGTATAATTTTTTAACCGTTGACACAATATGGGCTGTCATGCTAATAAAAAGAATATGGGCTCCAAAAAAACCTTAAGAATTAGCAAATGGGCTATAAATTATTAGAAATAATGGCAGATGGGTTGTATGCTATTTTCCACAGATTTGAGGCTTTCCTAAAAAAAAGGCTGACGCACAAGCACTGACTGTTGGATGTCCATCCAACGGCCGTCGTGCTTCTTCAATCTCTACTCTTCCTGCTCCAGCCGCTCAAACAAGCATCGGCGGGACTGCCTGCTCCCTCCTCCTCGCGGCCGACTGTGCTGCCCCGCAGGCCTCTCCGCCCGACCGTACTCCCATCGCTGGCCTAGCCATCCCTCTACTCACCTAGACCTGCTGTTATTCTCCGGCGACGGCAGACGAACCAGTAAACCCTCGTACAGTCGTACTCCCCTCCGCGTGGGAAACAACTGCCGAGTCTTCCCTGCCTCCGTGTCGTCCCCTTCCTAGGCCTCGCCATTGTCCACCGCCCCGGTGCTCTCGGCGTGGCGTGGTCACCGTGGTCAAGGAACGACTTCCATCGCACATGGACTGTACGTGAAGAGGCTGACAGCTTGGTCCACGGCCGCAGCAAGGAAGTGCCTCCTTATTACGCGGAAAATAATGATTCCTCCACCTGACAGGTGGGACCCACCGGACGGGCCACTGTATTTCATGAAAAAATGTTTCCCCCTGACTGCTGGGACCCACCAGCTACATCTTTGCATGCAAGGAAGTGCGTCCGAGCAAAAAAACGATTCCCCCTGACTGCTGGGACCCACCAGCTACATCTTCGCAGGCAAGGAAGTGCCTGACAGTCGGGACCCACCTGGTCAAAGCGTACGTAGCGTTGTCATTCTAGTCGCGAACGTGTACGCACATACTGGTCGATGTAGAGGCGCACACGTGTCGTAGTAGAGGCGCACACGTAGCATGTACACGTACGTACAACGGCCAGGGTGCAAGAAAGAATATACGGCCACATATGTGTACATACAGGCGGGGTCTCGAACGCCTACTCGCGCATACGTACGGCGAGGGCTCGTGTACATGGCTGGGTCGGAACGGAGAAACATCGTCGTCGTCGTGTTCATGGGGAGGCAACGGAATGCGTCGTGTTCATGGGGAGGCAACGGAATGCGTCATGTTCATGGGGAGGCAACGGAATGCGTCGTGTTCATCAGGAGGCAACAAAACGCATGGGAGCCAACCGGCTGGGTCGGAACTTAATGCGTGGCCGTGTTCATTTGGAGGGCTTGGACGGAACAGGCGATGGAAACGAGGCCTGGCGTACCGCACAACGAAGGAAACGGACCTCCTACGTTCGGAACGGGGTCCTGTTGATCGGGAGGGGTCTGGCGTACCGCAAAACGGAGGAAACGGACCTCCTACGGTCAAAACGGGGGTCCTGTTCATCGGGAGGGGTGTGGCGTACTGCATAACGAAGGAAACGGACTTGTGTTGGAGCGCTATGGTCGAAATGGGGGTCGTGTTCATCGGGAGGGGTGTGGCGTACCGCAAAACGGGACTCCACGGGATACTGTTCATCTCCACCGTTCACCCCCCTCCAGCCTCCACGAGCTATTGTTCATCCACCGTCGACCTCCTCCAGCCTCTTCCCGCGACTGTTTATCCACGGGCTCCTGTTCATCCAGCCTCCACCGCGCGCTACTCCACCAGCTACTGTTCAACCAGCCCTCTCCACGGGCTCCTGTTCAACCACCCCTCCACGGGCTACTGTTCATCCTGCCCTCCACCGTATACTGTTCATCCAGCCCTCCACGGGGTCCTGTTCATCCATCCCCAACCGTCTCGATCGATCGGGGTCATGTTCATCTAGAGGCAACACCACGGGGTCCTGTTCATCCACCCCCACCGGGAACTGTTCATCCAACCC
>NC_057794.1:42551361-42708880 GCF_018294505.1 Triticum aestivum | reverse complement strand
TCGATCAGCTTCAGTTAGCAGCAGTAGCGAAGGAATCGCTCGATCGGGTTCAGTTAACAGCCATCGATCGATCGCTCGGGTTCAGTAACGCGTAGCCTGCAGTGCAATCGCTTGGGTTCAGTTAGAGCCCAACGCCTCGCTCGGGTTTAGTTAGAGCTAACGCCTCGCACACACATGCGTACGTGTATGAGAGAAGCGCGCATCGCTTGGCCCCCGACCTCCCACCGTAAACGGGAACTCCCCAAAATTTCCCTCGCCCTCGCTTCTACCATGGTTTTTTCCGTCATGGACGGCCCAAAGAATGTCATGCAGCTGCGTCTCCGGCCCGCCCAGGAAGAAAAGCCCATTTTCTGTCATGATTTTTTGTCATAGAAGTAAGAGCCCACCACATCTATGATGATACCGGGTTTTGTCACAATTATCGTCATAGAAGTGTCATATGTATGACAGAAAAAAAATCCATTCGGCCCAAAATATCACGGATGTGTCTCTTTTTTGTAGTGAATGGCGCCATCGAAGAGGTTCTCTGCCACGGAGAAGGGGAAGGCCCTTCACGAGGGGCCCGGCTCTTTGGTGCCCAAGCGTGGACGCGTCTATCCCCGCAAGGGCACCGCGACCCCCGCCGCGGCCCCGCGCAGCCGTGGCGGTGCCGCTCCGCGTGGCAGGGGCGCTCCGGTCGTGGCAGTCCTGTGGATGAAGGGAGATGTGCCATGGTCGCGCGGCCTCCCCGTCCGCGCTTCCACTCGGCGGAGGTGCTGCCAGAGTTCGTCGTGTGGTCGAAGAACCCGACCGGCAACTGGCTTCAGCTCCCGCGTTTCTTCGTCAACGAGCTACCAGCCTCTGGTACAGGCGGGTTCTGGCTGCAAGCGGACGGTTGCTGCAGCAGGGATTCTTGGGTCGTGGTCGAGGTCTCTGCCGCGGGCAACATAGCTCTGACTCGCGGTTGGCAGACGTTCGCCCGTGCGCGCGGCTTGGGCAGGCGGTGCATCCTCCATTTCAGGTACGACGGTGATGCGACCCTCTACGCGAGGGTGTTTGGGGAAGATAGTCGCCGCGCCGGGTGCTACCCCGAGGTCAACGACGGCGATGAGGTGCTCGGCCTTGGTGATGGTCGTGATGAGGATGAGGGCGAACCCGCCCTTGGGGCCGACCACGTCTCGTCCAGCTACGACAACTTTTTCTCCGGTGACAGCTCCAGCAGCGGTGGTTACGACCAGCCGCCACGCCGCTGCTCCAGCTTTGAAGGCGGCAGTGGGTCGTCTCGTCGCCGCGTCTCCGTGAAGCATGAGGAGGGGTCTGGCTGAGCTCGGGACAGTGCCAAGAGCCCGCCCTTGTGGATTGATGTAGGGGCACGCCCCACTTTTATTTTGCTCTTCCTTTCCTTCCTCTATCAAAAGAGATACCAGAATGGGCCCTCGAAGGGGCGTGTATCGAACTATGATCTCAACCATTATGATATGTTTGTTGTTTCTGTGTTGTGTCGTTATTTTGCGAAGAGGTAACTTAGCTTGACTTGCTCGGAGTAGCCTCCTCCTCACGAGGCGCTTGCTTCTTGGTGCCTGCCGAGGCCTCCTTGGCCTGGTAAGCACTTAGGAACTGCAAAAAACTCTTTAAAATGCATGTTGTTCACCTGAGCCTTGGTCTCAGGTGCCACTGGCCTTGACCCAGCATTCATATCGCGGTACCCGTGCGGCACGGATTAGGAGAGGTGCGCAAGCTTGTGGGCTCAAACGCGGGTGCCTTCCAGCCCCGCAGAAAAAAGCTCATGAGGGCACCCGCAGAAAAGGAAAAAAACTCACGAGGGCACCCGTCCAGCCCCCTCGCGAGGAATGTGTGAGAGAGAGAACATGCTAGACTGAGGATGGAAACAGAGGCAGAAGGCGTCGGAACCAAATCAACAAAGAACACCAGAAGTAAACTTCAATTGAAAGAGACGTCCGGCACCTAGTCTTGTCTTCAAGTCTTCTCACCAGCACGGAGCTAAGTGCTGCCACTTGGACGTGGGAGGGAGCCCCCGAGGCCCGAGGGCGGCACTCCTGAGACTCCGGGGCGTGTACAGCCCCACTCATTATTACATGAGAGTGTCACGGGCGGCGATCTTCATAGGCACGGGGCCTTGCTTCACAGGCGCTGGGCCTTGCTTCATGGCTAGACCTTCTGGAGGTGCTAGATGTTCCAGGCGTTCTGGATGGGTACCTTGTCCTGTGTCTCCAAGCGTGCGGCGCCAGGCCTAGAGACATGGACGACCTTGAACATGCCATCCCACATGGGTGAGAGCTTATGCAGCCCTTCCCTAGAGAGCACCCGCCTCAGGACGAGGTCCCCCACCTCGAGCGTCCTGGAGCGGACGCTACAACAGTGGTACCGCCACAGCGCCTACTGGTATCTTGCCGCCCACAGTGCAGCTTCGCGGCGGTGTTCCTCCCCCAGCACGAGGTCCATCCGCGTCCTGCTGCGTATCATCAAATGCCAGGACCCGTGCGGAGCGATGCATGATCTCGTGAGGGAGAACCGCTTCTGCTCCGTAGACGAGGAAGAATGGGGTCTCACCCGTTGGCTTGATGGCGGTGGTGCGGATGGACCATAGCACGGACTGGAGCTCATCGTGCCAGCCCCTGCCGCAGGCCTCGAGCTTCTTCTTGAAGGTCCTAGTCTTGAGGCCTCTCAGGACCTCTACGTTGGCGCGTTCGGCTTGACCATTGCTCCGGGGGTGCGCTACCGAAGCGTAGCAGATCTGCCTTCCATGGTTAGCACAATACGTTTTGAAGAGATTACTGGTGAACTGCGAACCATTATCGGTGATGATGCGGTTGGGGACCCCGAAATGGCTCACGAGACCCTTGATGAACTTGACCGCAGAGCCAGCTGGGATAGTGCGGACGGCTTCCACCTCCGCCCACTTGGTGAACTTGTCGATGGCAACGTAGAGGTACCGGTAGCCCCCTGGCGCTCGAGGGAATGGGCCCGGGATATCCAGTCCCCAAACTGTGAACAGCCACGAGAGTGGAATGGTCTGGAGGCCCTGATCTGGCTGATGGATCTGCTTGGCATGGAACTGGCAGGCCTCACAGGACTTCACCAGCTCAGCTGCGTCATTGAGCACTGTAGCCCAGTAGAATCCGATGTGGAATGCCTTGCTAACGAGGTTCGTGACGACGAGTGGTGCCCACAGTCCCCTCCGTGCATGTGTCAGCTAGCGGCTCCTTCCCCTGTTCCCTGGAGATGCAATGCGGTGAAACATCATTTGGCCGCTTCCTGTATAAGTCACCGTCCTGGATGCAGTATGATGTGGCTTGCCGGGCCACATGCTCCGCGTCCTCCTCCTTCTCTGGCAGCGTCCCTTGCATCAGGTATTCCTTGAGTTCCTTGGTCCAACATCCCTCCTGGGCTCGAGCGCCAAGAGTAGACGTGCTCCCAAAGCCGGGCCACAAGATGGGGCTCCTATGGCAGGCCGCTGCAGGAGTTCCTCCGGAGGTTGAGCTATTCTTGAAAGCGGTGGTGTTGTCGATGGCTTGAAGAGCCGCTCCTCAAAGACGCCAAGCTCTTGGGGCTACCGCTTGGATGCCCTTGGCGATGTCGTCAGCTTCCTTGTTGGTGCCACGGGGCACGTGCTGCAACTCTAGGCCCAGGAATTACTTCTCCATCTTGCGCACCTCTGCAAGGTATGCTTCCATGTGCTCATCCTTCGGCTCGTACACCTTGTTGGAGAAGTTGACGAGGAGCTGCGAGTCGCCCCTAACGGTGAGGCGCTTCACCCATAGAGCTGCGGCAGCTTTCAGGCTAGCTATGAGGCCTTAGTATTCTGCGATGTTGTTGGAGACCTTCTCGCCCTGCTGAAAGCAGAGCTGCACAGTGTAGTAGAGATTGTCCTGAGTGGGTGAGATGAGCACCGCCCCAGCCCCCGCGCCTTGGTGTGCAAAAGCTCCATCCAAATACATGACCCAGCCATCAGGCGCCTCACTTCCCGGTGAGAGGGACCATTCTGCCACGAAATCAGCGAGTGCAGCTCCCTTGATGACCCTGGTAGTACTGAATTCCAACTGGAACACTTGCAACTCGATGTTAAACTCAGCGACACTTCCAGGAGAGTTGGGGCTCCAGAGCACTCTTTCCAATGGGTAGGCTGAGACGACCTTGATGGGGTGGCCCTGGAAGTAGTGTCATAGCTTGCGCGAGGCAACCAAGAGCGCAAGTAGGAGCTTCTGAGGGGGGGGGGGTACCATTGAGGGAGTCCTGGATTAGGGGGTCCTCGGACGACCGGACTATGTACGTTGGCTGGACAGTAGGACTATGAAGATACAAGATTGAAGACTTTGTCCCGTGTCCGGGTGGGACTCTCCTTTGCGTGAAAGGCAAGATTGGCAATTCGGATATGTGGATCTCCTCCCTTGTAACCGACTCTGTGTAACCCTAGCCCCCTCCGGTGTCTATATAAACCAGAGGGTTTAGTCCGTAGGACAACAACAATAATAATCATAGGCTAGCTTCTAGGGTTTAGCCTCTACGATCTCGTGGTAGATCAACTCTTGTAATACTCATATCATCAAGATCAATCACGCAGGACGTAGGGTATTACCTCCATCGAGAGGGCCCGAACCTGGGTAAACATTGTGTCCCCCGTCTCCTGTTACCATCCTCCTTAGACGCACAGTTCGGGACCCCCTACCCGAGATCCGCCGGTTTTGACACCGACATTGGTGCTTTCATTGAGAGTTCCACTATGCCGTCGCCATAAGGCTTGGTGGCTCCTTCGATCATCGGCAACGATGCGATCCAGGGTGAGGTTTTTCTCCCCGGATAGATCTTCGTATTCGGCGGCTTCGTACTGCGGGCCAACTCGCTTGTCCATCTGGAGCAGATCGAGAGCTACACCCCTGGCCATCAGGTCAGGTTTGGAAGCTTAAACTACACTGCTGACATCCGGGGAGACTTGATCTTTGACGGATTCGATCCCATGTCAGGTGCGCCGCACAGTCTCGACGAGCATGACTTAGCTCTGCCATCGGACGGTGTCCGGGAGATCACACCTGTGGCTACTCCGGCCTTCGATCCAGAGCAGATCATGTCGTCCGAGGACGGGTGGACAGACCCCGCCACGGAGACCGCACACTCAGTGGCGATAGAGCCGGATACGGACTTCACCCCCTATGAGACCTGTGTTGCCGGACCCTTGGATTCATCCCCGTCCATAGGCTCTGAACCGCTCGCGTTCGTGCCTATCAGATCTGATTGGGCACCGATCATGGAGTTCACTTCCGCGGGTATCTTTCAGCACTCGCTGACGGTGTCGTGGACTAGGGGGTACTCTACACGTCATCTCCCGATCTGATAGATTGGGCCGAGGACCCCCGTGGCCGTATACTCATGGGCCAGTTCGGACAGCTGCCGCATACAAGGAAGATTCCACAAGACTTGGCGATCAAGACAAGGACTTCTCCCCACCGGCGTATTCGGCTAGGACTCTTTTTAACCTAGGCCTCTGGTGCATTATATAAACCAGGGCCAGGCTAGTCGATATACAATATACAACATACAATCATACCATAGGCTAGCTTCTAGGGTTTAGCCTCTCTAATCTCGTGGTAGATCTACTCTTGTACTACCCATATCATCAATATTAATCAAGCAGGACGTAGGGTTTTACCTCCATCAAGAGGGCCAAACCTGGGTAAAACATCGTGTACCCTGCCTCCTGTTACCATTCAGCCTAGACGCACAGTTCGGGACCCCCTACCCGAGATCCGCTGGTTTTGACACCGACATTGGTGCTTTCATTGAGAGTTCCGCTGTGTGGTCGACAAAAGGATCGATGGCTCGCCTGCAGATCAACTGCGACTTCGGCATCTTTATCACCAGCTCGACTGGTCACCTTGGTTCGACCAAGAATTGCGCCCCGTGTTCGGATCACCATGTACGGACGAGGGCCTTCATCAAACATCAACTCCGATCTCTATCAAGATCACGGAGGAATCATCTATGGAGCTCGGTGGCTCAACGTCAACATTGCCCTCAAGCGACCGTGCTGTTTTTCTGGACAGCAAACTCGTATCTGCCACCACCACCTCCTCGAGTATCGCTTTGACGATCGCTTTGGTGGAATTGTGTGGAATTGAGTCTACAACCACCTTGGAAAATTTCGTCGAGTTCTGATGGAGGAATCTCTGGCAATCCACGATATACCGGAGCCCTGTCAAATCTGGACGAGAATTTGGATGAGTTTAGGGCGTGGTGTCCAGCTTCTAGCTCGGACGTCCTTTGGAAGATCCAACCATTGATCGGCTGCGGATTCCTATATCTACCACCTCTCAAAATTTTGGCTCGATCCGACCGTCCAAACTCCGGGAACCTTCCAATTAGTGCATCACTTTTCGAATCTGTTTTCTGCGTGAAAACGAATCCGACCCGAGTTCATCTTTTTTATGAACAGGATTTCGGACATCTCTTTTGAAGGAAGTTATGTATGGGGTATTGCTTTTTGTTCCCGAACACATCCCACTAACTGTAAGATCTTTTGAACATGATCTTCAACATCATGCTGGTGTCAAACCAGTCCGGCAATATTACTCCACGACTGCCAACCTGCGCTAGACACGGCGTCACTTTGTTGAACCGAGCTCAATTTCTTCGGATCATCATCTCGGCAAGCCGAACAAGAGCCCGTCATTGCGAAAGATAAATCATCACCAACATCGCCGCCCCACGGATTACACGGAGCGGGCATATCGGCATCGCCGCACGGTCGCTTCATCAAGGTGGCATCGACCACATCACGACCTGCATCGACAGGGCCGCACTATTGCTTCTTCAAGCTGGTGTCCATCACGCCGACCTACTTCGACTCATCGGCTGACATCGAGGCTTCGACATCTCGGCTGGACCGGGGGCTTCGCCATCTCTTCATCAACCTACTCCGGACACTTCGGCGTCACTAGCCGACCAACTCCGTCACGTTAGCTGGGCCGAGGGCTTTGCCTCGGCGAGTCAACCTTTACCAGCATTGCCATGCCGTTGTTTTATCACCCATCAGGCAATGGGTGTGCAGAGCGGGTCCGAATTTTAGGAATCACCTTCCTTCGGATTGCTACAACAAATAAACCAGGTGCTATTAATCCCAGTATTTTTTGCTTGTTTGGGTTCATTTTTCCCAAGGAATTATTACTCTGGTTTGTCCGTCATATGTACACAGGTCTATCAAATGGTGGCCGCATTAACGACAGTCGCATGGTGGTTCGGTCAGTTTCCGTACATAGTCCGGCGAACGCCGCACTCGGAGCTCGGACCGACCTGCGAATTCAGGCTTTGCCATGCCTTTACCGCATCACGCCGACGCCCTGCATCGACTTCACTTCGGTGCTAGGCCATATTTCTTTTATTACTCACTTTGCATAAATTATTTATTATGGAACAATTTTTTTTAATTATCATTACTACTATTATCTCCGGTTTGCACTATTTATTGTGCACAGGAAAATGATCCGGGGACTTCGGCGTCACTCTGCCAGTCTGCATTGACCGTGCTATGTCACCACTTCGGCGTGTCGAGCTCTCCGCTCCGCCACCTCGGGACCAGCTTGGGGGGATGGAACCTTGCCCCGCATCAAGCTTGGACCGCGTCATCAATATCGAACACATTAACCAGCTAAGTCGCTTTCATGCTCAAAGCTTCAATTTCTAACTTGTGCTCGGTTCGACCAAGCATTATACTTTTTTGGAAAAAAGTTGCTGGTAAAAAATTTCCTTGTCCAAACTTTGTTTGTGACGCATAAATTCAAATACCCCGTTTACTTGGGGGCTTTCTTTATGAAGCTTTTCCTGTTGCATATGATTATACTTGTACGGCTTTGTTCGTTGTTCGTGTATTACCCCACAATATGCACCATATTGACTTAAGCGATTTGCAAGCTGGGTTGCCTCGCTCCTGTGTTTACCCCTACGTTCCCGATTGTTCGGCTAGGGAGTAAAGGGAGCACCTCTGCGATTGTCACGATCGGGTCACCCGAGCCGGACCTCAGACTAGGTGAAGCCGAAAGCTAGCGCTCTTATAGTTATTCAATGATGGTCAGCACACAACGGAACTCATGAGTACAAAATATCTATTGCACAAGTCTCATAATAACAATGAGCACCGAAGAAAGGTATCGGTGGGGGTACTATTTTCTTCAAAGATGCTTCTTACTCTTCACAGTAATATAGCATAAGTTCCCTGAGCACGCTTTGTCTGTTACAGCCATATGGCCTGATTGCCTCGTTATTGGAAACACTGTCGATATTCTCGACCAATGAAGTACATAACACTTTTCGGTCCTTAACCGAAGAGGGAGAAGCCGACGGTCGGTTAAGACGCGTTTAAAGTTTGGTTGAACATAGATATGATATAAGTACTTCCGTACATGCAATCATTCTTCTACCCAAGTCACTTGGGGGCTCTTAAGTTTATTTGAGCCGTTTTATAATAAGTGTTCTTCTTCTTAGTCGTTACAAAGTTTTATTATTATTATTTATCACTCCTTTTTTCGACGTGAGTGTGCGGTCACTAGCCGGGGAGCCTAATTTCTCTCTCAAAGCCACTAGAGTTTAGTTTGCTAAACTGGCCTAATGAGAAGTACTCCGCCCTCGAGATAGGAGGTTGAAGCTGTAGGCTGACCCGCTCGAAGTCTTGAGATAGGATGTGTCATGTTAAATGACGACAGAAGCACTTCTTTTTTCTAAGACCAATTTTCGGATTGGCACCGAACACTTGATCTTGTTCGGACGTCATGTTTTTACTGACGTTTCTTGGTTTTCCAAGCTTTTTGGCACTTTTAAACTATTTGTGCTTTTCCAGCATTAGTCTCGCAGTGCAACGCCGGACACCTTTAGGGATTCGGCAAAAACATTCTCAGATATTGCTATATATGCATCGGTTTCGAATTTTGTCTTCGGTCAATAGTTGGGTTGCCCGGCTCGTGCACTTGCTTCCTACGTTCCTTTTTGTTCGGCTAGGCGTGCAAAGGGAGAACCACTGCGATTGTGCTTCCAGCTCACATGGTTAAGCACCTTAGTGGACAAACCCGAAAACTGACTGTCACAATAAGCGTAAACTGGTCAGCGATCCGATGACTATGACGGGCCATTCATAACATTGGCCGAAGTGTTTACGGCTTGACCTCGACTGTCGCCGAACACTACCGGGGGCTATTAACTGGCCTCCCAAACTAAATCCTCGATATTTTGCTCTTACATTCGAGCTGAGGTTTCATGATCATGCTTAGCATGACAACCCAAAGAATGGAACCGATAGCGGGACTATTTTCTTTGGAATACATTTCTTCTGTTAAACAGTAATATAACATATCTCTCTGCATACCTTTGTTTATAAAACCGTGTGGCCAGATTGCCTTGTTTGTCGTAAATCTTTGCCCTCATAAAGGCTTTATAAAGAAGGACAAACACTCCTCGGCTACTGGCCAAGGTGGTGGAAGCCGATGGTCGGTCAACAAAGTTTTGTACAATGCGGATCCGAGCATTAATGACATAAAGTACTTGGATACATAGAGTCATTACACATAATTTGTGATTTTACTATGGATATTGATCCTTAATTCGGCCACCCGTGCCCGCATTAAGGCTCGGGGGCTACTGGGCTTCAGGCTTATTATTTACAAATATTAAAGGGGCACATCGATCCCCTGATCTGGTGTTGCCACCCGACCAGTGTCTCGGGGGCTACTGCATTGCTTGTCCAATGCAGAAAATTTATGTGCAATATAGTTTCCGAGGAGATTTTGATCCTCAGGTTGGTCGGCCGCACCCAACCTGAGTCTTGAGGAATGAGCATGCCGCTTTTGTGTCCCGAAGTATTCTGCCGAGATAGAACTTCATCCTCAGGCCGATTTTGCAAATCAACCTAAGTATCAGCGGCTACTGGGATCAGAGGTCTTATGTCATCCTTCATGTGCATCTCAGGTTTCAGACCAATACACACCTTGAGGGCTACTGGCTATATATCTCGGCAGAGAATAAATTGCAACAATAAAAATATTGACAAAAAATCGGCCCATAGTCGGGGTGGTGCACCACCTCGGAAGCAGTCCGGCATAAAGCTCGGGCGCTAGTGGCTGGCTCCATAGAGGGCATTTCCGGCATTAAGCTCGGCTAAACTCCTTCAACTTTTTTGAACCAAGGTGATATGAAACCTCGGATATGGTCCGGCATTGGAGCCTGGACACAGTCCGGCGTTGGAGCTCGGATATAGTCCGGCGTTGGAGCTCGGATACAGTCCGGTGTTGGAGCTCGGATACATAGTCCGGAGTTGGAGCTCGGATACATTCCGGTGTTAGAGCTGGGAAGCGGTCCGGCATTGGTGCTAGGCTGTAAAAGATACCTCGAATACAGTCCGGCGTTAGAGCTCGAACGCAAGAGGACACTGCCTCTCGGGAACAACTTCAAACCCGAGGTGTGGCATAAAAATAATAAGGCATTGATATAGGCCGGAAACTTAAAGGGGCTCCTTGGATACCCGGCGTATAAACTCGTCGAATGCATTTCGGCGATCCTCAAGATCGAAGATGAGAAGATTTGTTGAACCAGTTTTCAAGACCGACGACCGAAGATGAAGAATAGTTCAGAAGAATCGAGGAGCATCCCTAACTTGAAGACCGGTTCAGGGGGCTACTGAAGGTGTCCTGGACTAGGGGGTACTCAACACGTCATCTCCCCATCTGATAGATTGGGCCGAGGACCCCCGTGGCCGTATACTCATGGGCCAGTTCGGACAGCTGCCGCATACAAGGAAGATTCCACAAGACTTGGTGATCAAGACAAGGACTTCTCCCCACCGGCGTATTCGGCTAGGACTCTTGTTAACCTAGGCCTCTAGTGCATTATATAAACCAGGGCCAGGCTAGTCGATATACAATATACAACATACAATCATACCATAGGCTAGCTTCTAGGGTTTAGCCTCTCTGATCTCGTGGTAGATCTACTCTTGTACTACCCATATCATCAATATTAATCAAGCAGGACGTAGGGTTTTACCTCCATCAAGAGGGCCCGAACCTGGGTAAAACATCGTGTCCCCTGCCTCCTGTTACCATTCGGCCTAGACGCACAGTTCGGGACCCCCTACCTGAGATCCGCCGATTTTGACACCAACACTCGCCCTTGGGCGACTTGCTAAATTCATTTAAATCTCTCTCCTTGTTAGGAGACCCTTGGCGGAACTGTGTCCGGCTTCAGTGGGAAGCGGACGATGAAGAAATTCATTCCCCACCCACCACCCACTTAATAGCCATTGTCGACGACTTAACCGACATGCTTGATTTTCGCTCCGAAGACATCGACGGTATGGACGACAATGTAGAAGAAGAACAAGAACCACCACCCACAGGGTGCTGGACTGCCACCTCATCATATGATATATATAGATGGTGGACACCCCCAAAGAAAGCGATGGCAATAAGGCAACAGAGGATAATCCACCCGAGAAGCAATTTAAGCACCGGCGCCAACGACGCCGCTGTAAGCCCCGCCACTGCAAAAACTGCGATACCGACACAAGAGACAATAACGCTGTTGGTAGCGCCAAAGATGAGGACAATCCCCTCTAGCCAGGCCCCGAACGGGAGGATGGGCAAGCTAGCCCTAAGGAACAAGAAGCAGACGGAGAATTAGAGGATGACTATTACATGCCTCTCTCCGAAGGCGAGGTGAGCCTCGGCGACAACGAATTTATCGTGCCTAAGGATCCCGCCGAACAGGAGCGCTTCAAGCGCCGGCTTGTAGCCACAACAAAAAGCCTGACGAAAAAGCGACAACAGCTTCAAGCTGACCAAGATCTGCTAGCGGATAGATGGACCGAGGTCCTGGTGGCCGAGGAATATGAACTCAAACGCCCAACCAAAAGTTACCCAATGCACAGGTTGCTACCCCAACTCGGGGAGGAAGCATTAAAGCCTACTATCCCAGCATATGATGCGGCTCACCGACCACCTCATGGCTGAGACAAAGCGGCATATCAGGCCGAAGTCCAGCTCGCACCCCGTCGCCAGTCAATTAAAAACACAAAGGCCCAGCGCAACACGCAGGACCTTCGAGATGTATTGGAAAACAAAGTAGGACATACAAGATCAATCTACGGATCACGGGGGCGCGCCCCAACGCGTGACGACGATCGTCACGCCGGATACACTAAAAGCAAATCCGGCCGGGCCGAATACAGCAGACAAGACTCATATGAACTGCATCGTGATATAGCCCGACACAGAGGCGCCGCTCACCCCCTATGCTTCATTGATGAAGTAATGGATCACGAGTTCCCTGAAGGTTTTAAACCCGTGAATATCGAATCATATGATGACACAACAGACCCTGGGGTATGGACCAAAGATTTCCTCCTCCATATCCACATGGCCCGCGGTGACGATCTACATGCCATCAAGTACCTGCCATTAAAACTCAAAGGGCCTGCTCGGCATTGGCTCAATAGCCTGCCGGCAAACTCCATTGGCAGTTGGGAGAATTTGGAAGACGCATTCCTTGACAACTTCCAAGGAACTTATGTGCGACCACCAGATGCCGATGACTTGAGTCACATAACCCAACAGCCAGGGGAATCAGCCAGGAAATTTTGGACTCGGTTCCTAACTAAAAAGAACCAGATCATCGACTGTCCGGATGCCGAGGCCTTAGCGGCATTTAAGCATAACATCCGCGACTAGTGGCTTGCCCGACACCTCGGCCAAGAAAAGCTGAAGTCCATGGCAGCCCTCACGACACTCATGACCCGCTTTTGCGCGGGCGAGGATAGCTGGCTGGCTCGCAGCAACAACACTTCAAGAAACCCTGGCAACTCAGATGCCAAAGATAGCAACGGCAGGCCACGTCGCAACAGACACAAGCACCGCAACAACAGCGACAACGCCGAAGACACGTCAGTCAATGCCGGATTTAGTGGCTCTAAATCCAGTCAGCGGAAAAAGCCGTTCGAAAGAAGCAATCTGGGCACGTCCAGCTTGGACCGCATACTCGATCATTCGTGCCAAATTCACGGCACCCCCGATAAACCAGCCAACCACACCAACAGAGAATGTTCGGTGTTCAAACAGGCCGGCAAGTTAAATGCTGAAAACAAGGAAAATGGGTTGCATAGTGACGCCGACGAGGAGCCCTGGCCACCGAACACAGGAGGACAAAAGAAATTCCCTCCCCAAGTGAAAACGGTAAACATGGTATACGCAACCCATATCCCCAAGCGGGAACGGAAGCGTGCCCTGAGGGACGTCTATGTGATAGAGCCAGTCGCCCCAAAGATCAACACATGGTCTTCTTGTCCGATCACCTTCGACCGTAGGGACCACCCACTAGTAGAAAAAGGGTCTAATTTGAAACTCATTAGTCTCGGTTTGTAATTGAACCGACACTAATGTGACCATTAGTACCGGTTCCAACGGCTAGGCGGGCGGCGCTCATTGGTACCAGTTCGTGGTGAACCTTTAGTACCGGTTCGTGCCACGAACCGGTTCTAAAGAGGTGCTGGCCTTTAGTACGGGTTGGTGGCTCCAACCGGTACTAAAGGGGGGGGGGGGTTCTTTAGTACCGGTTGGAGCCACCAACCGGTACTAAAGGTGGTGGCCTTTAGTAAGGGTTGGTGGCTCCAACCGGTACTAAAGACCCCCCTTATAGTACCGGTTGGAGCCACCAACCGGTACTAGAGGTGGTGCGCTGCCACCCGTAGTGCATAATGTTTAGTCCCACCTTGCTAGTTGAGAGGAGCTCGCACCGGTTTATAAGCTCCGCCGCGGCTACCATGTCAAGATCCTCTCTAAGCAGGCCTTTGTGGGCCTATTGCAAGTCTTCTGCCCTATGGGGCCTACTGGGCCGTACGGGCCTGCATCCTAGCCCAACTAGAGATTGAGTTTCTAGCCATATGCAGGCTGTGCCGGCCCAGTAGACGGGCTGTTTTTGCTTTATTTCAAATATAAAAATAAAAAATCCTTACCAGCCGGGACTAAAGGTCCTCCAGACCACGGTGTGCCTCGTGCCACGTGGTGGGCCTTTGGTTCCGGTTCGTGTTGAACCGGGACTAAAGGGGGGACCTTTAGTCCCCACTCTTTAGTGTCGGTTCCAAAACCGGTACTAAAAGTAGTTTTTCTACTAGTGACCCACCAGTATCCGTCATGGCGGTTCTGCTGCATTGGTCCTTGACCCCATCATTGACGGATTTCATCTCACTCGAGTCCTTATGGACGGCGGCAGCAGCCTGAACCTGCTCTATCAGGATACATTGCATAAAATGGGCATAGACCCCTCGAGGATCAAACCCACCAAAACCACCTTTAAAGGCATCATCTCAAGTGTAGAGGCCTGTTGCAACGGCTCAATAAAACTGGAAGTAGTCTTTGGATCTCTGGACTACTTCCGAAGCGAGGAGTTAATCTTCAACATCGTCCCCTTCCGCAGTGGCTATCATGCACTGTCCGGACGAACCACATTTGGCAGATTCAATGCGGTACCGCATTATCCATATCTCAAGCTCAAAATGCCAGGACCTCGCGGGGTTATAACAGTTAATGGAAACACAGAACGATCGATCCGCACGGAGGAACACACCGCGACCCTCGCGGCAGAAGCGCATAGTGCTACCTCTTGAGCACTGTGTTGGTTTTCCCCGAAGAGGAAGGGATGATGCAGCAAAGTAGCGTAAGTATTTCCCTCGGTTTTTGAGAACCAATGAATCAATCTAGTAGGAGGCTATGCGCGAGTCCCTCGTACCTGCACAAAACAAATAAATCCTCGCAACCAACGCTAATAGGGGTTGTCAATCCCTACACGGCCACTTATGAGAGTGAGATCTAATAGATATGATAAGATAATATTTTTGGTATTTTTGTGATAAAGATGCAAAGTAAAATAAAGGCAAAGTAAAAAGAAAAGGAAATAACTAAGTAGTAGGAGATTAATATGATGAAGATAGACCCGGGGGCCATAGGTTTCACTAGTGGCTTCTCTCGAGAGCATAAGTGTTCTACGGTGGGTGAACAAATTACTGTGGAGCAATTGAAAAAATTGAGCATAGTTATGAGAATATCTAGGTATGATCATGTATATAGGCATCACGTCCGAGACAAGTAGACCGACTCCTTCCTGCATCTACTACTAGTACTCCACTCATCGACCACTATCCAGCATGCATCTAGAGTATTAAGTTAAAAACAGAGTAACGCCTTAAGCAAGATGACATGATGTAGAGGGATAGACTCATGCAATATGATGAAAACCCCACCTTGTTATCCTCGATGGCAACAATACAATACATGCCTTGCTGCCCCTACTGTCACTGGGAAAGGACACCGCAAGATTGAACCCAAAGCTAAGCACTTCTCCCATTGCAAGAAAGATCAATCTAGTAGGCCAAACCAAACTGATAATTCTAAGAGACTTGAAAAGATAACCAATCATAAATAAAAGAATCCAGAGAAGATTCAAATATTGTTCATAGATAGACTTGATCATAAACCCACAATTCATCGGTCTCAACAAACACACCGCAAAAAGAAGATTATATCAAATAGTTCTCCACAAGAGAGGGGGAGAACATTGTATTGAGATCCAAAAAGAGAGAAGAAGCCATCTAGCTACTAACTATGGACCCGTAGGTCTGAGGTAAACTACTGACACTTCATCGGAGGGGCTATGGTGTTGATGTAGAAGCCCTCCGTGATCGATGCCCCGTCTGGCGGAGCTCCGGAACAGGCCCCAAGATGGGATCTCATGGATACAGAAAGTTGCGGCGGTGGAATTAGGGTTTTGGCTCCGTCTCTGATCGTTTGGGGGTACGTAGGTATATATAGGAGGAAGAAGTACGTCGGTGGAGCAACAGGGGGCCCACAAGGGTGGAGGGCGTGCCTGGGGCGGTAGGCGCGCCCCCTACCTCGTGGCCTCCTCTTTTGTGTCTTGACGTAGGGTCCAAGTCTCCTGGGTCTTGTTCGTTGAGAAAATCACGTTCCCGAAGGTTTCATTCCATTTGGACTTAGTTTGATATTCCTTTTCTTCGAAACCCTAAAACAGGCAAAAAAACAGCAATTCTGGGCTGGGCCTCCGGTTAATAGGTTAGTCCCAAAAGTAATATAAAAGTGGATAATAAAGCCCAATAATGTCCAAAACAGTAGATAATATATCATGGAGCAATCAAAAATTATAGATACGTTGGAGACGTATCAAGCATCCCCAAGCTTAATTCCTGCTCATCCTCGAGTAGGTAAATGATAAAAACAATTTTTTTGATGCGGAGTGCTACTTGGCATAATTTTAATGTAATTCTTCTTAATTGTGGCATGAATATTCAGATCCAAAAGATTCAAGAAAAAAGTTCATATTGACGTAAAGATAATAATACTTCAAGCATACTAACTAAGCAATTATGTCTTCTCAAAATAACATGGCCAAAGAAAGTTCATCCCTACAAAATCATATAGTTTAGTCATGTTTCATTTTCGTCACACAAGAATGCTCTCATCATGCACAACCCCGATGACAAGCCAAGCAATTGTTTCATACTTTAGTAATCTCAAACCTATAAACTTTCACGCAATATATGAACGCGAGCCATGGACATAGCACTATGGGTGGAATAGAATATAATGAGGGGGGTTATGTGGAGAAGACAGAAAAGGAGAAAGTCTCACATCAACGAGGCTAATCAATGGGCTATGGAGATGCCCATCAATTGATGTTAATGCAAGGAGTAGGGATTACCATGACACGGATGCACTAGAGCTATGAATGTATGAAAGATCAACAAAAGAAACTAAGTGGGTGTGCACCCAACTTGCTTTCTCACAAAGACCTAGGGCACTTGAGGAGGCCCATTGTTGGAATATACAAGCCAAGTTCTATAATGAAAAGTTCCCACTAGTATATGAAAATGTCAAAACAAGAGACTCTCTATCATGAAGATTATGGTGCTACTTTGAAGCACAAGTGTGGCAAAGGATAGTAACATTGTCCGTTCTCTCTTTTTCTCTCTTTTGTTTTAGGCCTTCTCTTTTTTCTATGGCCTTTCTCTCTATTTTTTTGAAGATTCCTCAGTTGGGACAATGCTCTAAAATGATGATCATCACACTTCTATTTATTTACAACTCAATGATTACAACTCGATACTAGAACAAAAGATGACTCTATATGAATGCCTCCGGCGGTGTACCGGGATATGCAATTGACCAAGAGTGACATGTATGAAAGAATTATGAACGGTGGCTTTGCCACAAATACTATGTCAACTACATGATCATGCTAAGCAATATGACAATGATGAATGTGTCATGATAAACAGAATGGTGGAAAGTTGCATGGCAATATATCTCGGAATGGCTATGGAGATGCCATAATAGGTAGGTGTGGTGGCTGTTTTGAGCAAGATATAAGGAGGTTTATGTGAGACAGAGCGTATCATATCACGGGGTTTGGATGCACCATCGAAGTTTGCGCCAACTCTCGATGTGAGAAAGGGCAATGCACGGTACCGAAGAGGCTAGCAAGGGTGGAAGGGTGAGAGTGCGTATAATCCATGGACTCAACATTAGTCAAAGAGAACTCACATACTTATTGCAAAAATCTACAAGTCATAGAAAATCTCGGCACTACGCTCATGCTCCTAGGGGGATAGATTGGTTGGAAAAGACCATCGCTCGTCCCCGACCACCACTCATAAGGAAGACAATCAAATAACACTTCATGTTTCAAATTTGTTACATAAGGTTTACCATGTGTGCATGCTACGGGACTTGCAAACTTCAACACAAGTATTTCTCAATTTCAGAACTACTCAATTAGCACGACTTTGATATTATTACCTCCATATCTCAAAACAATCATCAAGCATCAAACTTCTCTTAGTATTCAAAACACTCATAAGAAAAGTTTACTAATCTTGAATACCTAGAATATTAGGATTTTAAGTAAATTACCAAGCTATTTAAGACTCTCAAAATAATCTAAGTGAAGCATGAGAGATCAATAGTTTCTATAAAACAAATCGACCACCATGCTCTAAAAGATATAAGTGAATTACTAGAGCAAAACTATATAACTCAAAAGACATAAGCGAAGCACATAGAGTATTCTAACATATTACAAATCATGTATGGCTCTCTCAAAAGGTGTGTACAGCAAGGATTATTGTGGTAAACTTACAACTAAAGACTCAAATAATACAAGACGCTCCAAGCAAAACACATATCATGTGGCGAACAACAATATAGCTCCAAGTAAAGTTACCGATAGAAGTAGACAAAAGAGGGGATGCCTTCTGGGGCATCCCCAAGATTTGGATTTTAGATGTCCTTAGATTATCTTGGGGGTGCCATGGGAATCCCAAAGCTTAGGCTCTTGCCACTCCTTGTTCCATAATCCATCAAATCTTTACCCAAAACTTGAAAACTTTACAACACAAAACTTTAAGTAGAAAATCTCGTGAGCTCCGTTAGCGAAAGAAAACAAAAGACCACTTCAAGGTACTGTAATGAACTCATTCTTTATTTATATTGGTTTTATACCTACTGTATTCCAACTTCTATGTGGTTTATAAAATATTTTACTAGCCATAGATTCATCAAAATAAGAAACAACACACGAGAAACAGAATCTGTCAAAAACAGAACAGTCTGTGGTAATCTGTAGCTAGCGCAAAATCTGAACCCCAAAAATTCTATAATAAATTTCTGGACGTGAGGAATTTATCTATTAATAATCTGCAAAAAGAATTAACTAAATATCACTTTCCAAATAAAAATGGAAGTAGTTCTCGTGAGCACAAAAGTTTTTGTTTTTTACAGCAAGTGTAACAAGACTTTCCCCAAGTCTTCCCAACGGTTCTACTTGGCACAAACATTAATTAAACACAAAAAACACAACAAAAACAGAGGCTAGATAAATTATTTATTACTAAACAGGAGCAAAAATCAAAGAATAAAATAAAATTGGGTTGCCTCCCAACAAGCGCTACCGTTTAACACCCCTAGCTAGGCATAACAAGCAAGGATAGACCTAGGTATTGCCATCTTTGGTTTTCAACTTCTTAGCAGAATCAAGCTCAAATTCGGGAGATTCTTTACGTTTCCCTTCATATTCTGAAAGTTTTAGATCTAACAAATCCAACCGCTTATTGCAAAGGGTAATCAACATATTCATGCGGTGAATATTTCCACTAACGTTCTTAAGAGGTTCAAGAGACTTCTGGAAGATTTTAGTAACTTCACAATTTTTTTCAAAAATTGGTGTCCCTTCCTGAGTAGGATGAGGCCCCTCTTGTTGAGGTAGTGTTCCCACTATACCTTCTATAATTTCAAGCAAAATATGGGGGTCGATT
This sequence comes from Triticum aestivum, assembly GCF_018294505.1. Lineage (NCBI taxonomy): Eukaryota > Viridiplantae > Streptophyta > Magnoliopsida > Poales > Poaceae > Triticum > Triticum aestivum. Next base: position 42,689,532 of record NC_057794.1, on the reverse strand, counting down.
TCAATAAAATTGCCTTTGGCAACGCAATCCAAGAGTTGTCTATGAGACATATTTAATCCAACATAAAAATTGCGAAGCAAAATTCTCAGGTTTATTTTAGAGTTACAATTACGATAAGGCTCCATTATTCTCAACAAGGCATCTTTTAAGTTTTTCTCCCAGTCTTTGTTTAAAGTGAAAGATTTTGAACTCAGGGGTCAACGGAGAAGATAAGGGACTAGCCATAACGACAAGCAAACGAACTAACACATAATCAAACAAGCGGGCAAATAGAGAAAGAGAGGGAGGATAGAGAGAGAGGTCGAATAAAATGGCAAGGGTGAAGTGGGGGAGAGGAAAACGAGAGGCAAATCGCAAATAATGTAATGCGGGATATAAGGGTATGTGATGGGTACTTGGTATGTTGACTTTTGCGAAGACCTCCCTGGCAACAGCGCCAGAAATCCTTCTTGCTACCTCTTGAGCACTGCATTGGTTTTCCCCGAAGAGGAAGGGATGATGCAGCAAAGTAGCATAAGTATTTCCCTCAGTTTTTGAGAACCAAGGTATCAATCCAGTAGGAGGCTACGCGCGAGTCCCTCGTACCTTCACAAAACAAATAAATCCTTGCAACCAACGCAAATAGGGGTTATCAATCCCTACACGGCCACTTACGAGAGTGAGATCTGATAGATATGATAAGATAATATTTTTGGTATTTTTGTGATAAAGATGCAAAGTAAAATAAAGGCAAAGTAAAAAGCAAAGGAAATAACTAAGTAGTAGGAGATTAATACGATGAAGATAGACCCGGGGGCCATAGGTTTCACTAGTGGCTTCTCTCGAGAGCATAACTATTCTACGGTGGGTGAACAAATTACTGTTGAGCAATTGACAGAATTGAGCACAGTTATGAGAATATCTAGGTATGAGCATTGCTACCTCTGTTAGCACTGGGTTGGTTTTCCCCGAAGAGGAAGGGATGATGCAGCAAAGTAGCTTAAGTATTTCCATCAGTTTTTGAGAACCAAGGTATCAATCCAGTAGGAGGCTACGCGCGAGTCCCTCGCACCAGCACAAAACAAATAAATCCTCGCAACCAACGCAAATAGGGGTTGTCAATCCCTATAGGGCCACTTACGAGAGTGAGATCTGATAGATATGATAAGATAATATTTTTGGTATTTTTATGATAAAGATGCAAAGTAAAATAAAGGCAAAGTAAATAGCAAAGTAAATAACTAAGTAGTAGGAGATTGATATGATAAAGATAGGCCCGGGGGCCATAGGTTTCACTAGTGGCTTCTCTCGAGAGCATAAGTATTCTATGGTGGGTGAACAAATTACTGTTGAGCAATTGACAGAATTCAGCATGGTTATGAGAATATCTAGGTATGATCATGTATATAGGCATCACATACGAGACAAGTAGACCGACTCCTACCTGCATCTACTACTATTACTCCACTAATCGACCGCTATCCAACATGCATCTAGAGTATTAAGTTAAAAACAGAGTAACGCCTTAAGCAAGATGACATGATGTAGAGGATAGACTCATGCAATATGAAGAAAACCCCATCTTGTTATCCTCGATGGCAACAATACAATACGTGCCTTGCTGCCCTTGCTGTCACCGGGAAAGGACACCGCAAGATTGAACCCAAAGCTAAGCACTTCTCCCATTGCAAGAAAGATCAATCTAGTAGGCCAAAATAAACAGATAATTCGAAGAGACTTGCAAAGATAACCAATCATACATAAAATAATTCAGAGAAGATTCAAATATTATTCATAGATAGACTTGATCATAAACCCACAATTCATCGGTCTCAACAAACACACCGCAAAAAGAAGAATACATTGAATAGATCTCCACAAGAGAGGGGGAGAACATTGTATTGAGATCCAAAAAGAGAGAAGAAGGCACCTAGCTACTAACTATGGACCCGTAAGTCTGAGGTAAACTACTCACACTTCATCGGAGAGGCTACGGTGTTGATGTAGAAGCCCTCCATGATCGATGCCCCCTCCAGCGGAGCTCCGGAACAGGCCCCAAGATGGGATCTCGTGGATACCAAAAGTTACGGTGGTCGAATTAGGGTTTTGGCTCCGTATCTGATCGTTTGGGGGTACGTGGGTATATATAGGAGGAAGAAGTACGTCGCTGGAGCAACAAGGGCCCCATGAGGGTGGAGGGCACGCCTGGGGGGTAGGCGCGCCCCCTACCTCGTGGCATCCTGTTACGTGTCTTGATGTAGGGTCCAAGTCTCCTGAGTTGTATTCGATGAGAAAATCACGTTCCCGAAGGTTTCATTCTGTTTGGACTCCGTTTGATATTCCTTTTCTTTGAAACCCTAAAACAGGCAAAAAACAACAATTCTGGGCTGGGCCTCCGGTTAATAGGTTAGTCCCAAAAATAATATAAAAGTGGATAATAAAGCCCAATAATGTCCAAAACAGTAGATAATATAGCATGGAGCAATCAAAAATTATAGATACGTTGGAGACGTATCGAGCATCCCCAAGCTTAATTCCTCCTCGTCCTCGAGTAGGTAAATGATAAAAACAGAATTTTTGATGTGGAGTGCTACTTGGCATAATTTTAATGTAATTCTTCTTAATTGTGGTATGAATATTCAGATCTGAAAGATTCAAGACAAAAGTTCAATATTGACATAAAAATGATAATACTTCAAGCATACTAACAAAGAAATTATGTCTTCTCAAAATAACATGGCTAAAGAAAGTTATCCCTACAAAATCATACAGTCTGGCTATGCTCTATCTTCACCACACAAAATATTTAAATCATGAACAACCTCGATGAAAAGCTAAGCAATTGTTTCATACTTTTGACATTCTCAAAACTTTTTCTATCTTCACGCAATACATGAGCGTGCGCCATGGATATAGCACTATAGGTGGAATAGAGTGGTGGTTGTGGAGAAGACAAAAAGGGAGAAGATAGTCTCACATCAACTAGGCGTATCAACGGGCTATGGAGATGCCCATCAATAGATATCAATGTGAGTGAGTAGGGATTGCCATGCAATGGATGCACTAGACCTATAAGTATATGGAAGCTCAAAAAGAAACTAAGTGGGTGTGCATCTAACTTGCTTGCTCATGAAGTCCTAGGGTAACTTGAGGAAGCCCATCATTGGAATATACAAGCCAAGTTCTATAATAAAAGATTCCCACTAGTATATGAAAGTGATAACATGAGAGACTCTCTAGTATGAAGATCATGCATGGTGCTACTTTGAAGCACAAGTGTGGTAAAAGGATAGTAACATTGCCCTTCTCTCTTTTTCTCTCATTTTTTTATTTTTTTTTATTTGGGCCTTTTCTCTTTTTTATGGCCTCTTTTCTTTCTCTTTTTTTATTTGGGCTTCTTTGGCCTCTTTTATTTATTTTTCGTCCGGAGTCTCATCCCGACTTGTGGGGGAATCATAGTCTCCATCATCCTTTCCTCACTGGGACAATGCTCTAATAATGATGATCATCACACTTTTATTTTTCTTACAACTCAACAATTACAACTCGATACTTAGAACAAAATATGACTCTATATGAATGCCTTCGGCAGTGTACTGGGATATGTAATGATGTATGAAAGAATTATGAATGGCGGCTTTGCCACAAATACGATATCAACTACATGATCATGCTAAGCAATATGACAATGATGGAGTGTGTCATAAACGGAATGGTGGAAAGTTGCATGGCAATATATCTCGGAATGGCTATGGAAATGCCATAATAGGTAGGTATGGTGGCTGTTTTGAGGAAGGTATATGGTAGGTGTATGATACCAGCGAAAGGTGTGTGGTATTAGAGAGGCTAGCAAAGGTGGAAGGGTGAGAGTGCGTATAATCCATGGACTCAGCATTAGTCATAAAGAACTCATATACTTATTGAAAAAATCTACAAGTTATCAAAGCAAATTATTACGCGCATGCTCCTAGGGGGGTAGATTGGTAGGAAAAGACCATCGCTCGTCCCCGACCGCCACTCATAAGGAAGACAATCAATAAATAAATCATGCTCCGACTTCATCACATAACGGTTCACCATACGTGCATGCTACAAGAATCACAAGCTTCAACACAAGTATTTCTTAAATTCACAACTACTCAACTAGCATGACTTTAATATCACCATCTCCATATCTCAAAACAATTATCAAGTATCAAACTTCTCATAGTATTCAACACACTCATAAGAGAGTTTTATTATTAGTCTTGTATACCAAGCATATTAGGATTTTAAGAAAATTACCACGCTATTAAGAATCTCAAAATAATCTAAGTGAAGCATGAGATATCACTAGTTTCTATAAAACAAATCCACCACCGTGCTCTAAAAGATATAAGTGAAGCACTAGAGAAAAATTATATAACTCAAAAGATATAAGTGAAGCACATAGAGTATTCTAATAAATTCCAAATCATGTATGGCTCTCTCAAAAGGTGTGTACAGCAAGGAAAATTGTGGTAAACTAACAAGCAAAGACTCAAATCATACAAGACGCTCCAAGCAAAACACATATCATGTGGTAAATAAAAATATAGCTCCAAGTAAAGTTGCCGATAGAAGTAGACTAAAGAGGGGATGCCTTCCGGGGCATCCCAAAGCTCTGCCTTTTAGGTGTCCTTAGATTATCTTGGGGGTTCCATGGGCATCCACAAGCTTAGGCTCTTGCCACTCCTTGTTCCATAATCCATCAAATCTTTACCCAAAACTTGAAAACTTCACAACACAAAACTTAAAGTAGAAAATCTCTTGACCTCCGTTAGCGAAAGAAAATAAAAGAACACTTCAAGGTGCTGTAATTTACTCATTCTTTATTTATATTGGTGTTATACCTACTGTATTCCAACTTCTCTATGGTTTATAAACTATTTTACTAGCCATAGATTCATCAAAATAAGCAAACAACACACGAAAAACAGAATCTGTCAAAAACTGAACAGTCTGTAGTAATCTGTAGCTAGCGCAAGATCTGGAACCCTAAAAATTCTAAAATAAATTGCTGAACGAGAGGAATTTATCTATTAATCACATTCAAAAAGAATTAACGAAATATCAGTTCCCAAATAAAAATTACAGCAATTCTCGTGAGCACCAAAGTTTCTGTTTTTTTACAGCAAGTTCAACAAGACTTTCCCCAAGTCTTCCCAACGGTTCTACTTGGCACAAACACTAATTAAACACAAAAAACACAACCAAAACAGAGGCTAGATAATTTATTTATTACTAAACAGGAGCAAAAATCAAGGAATAAAAATAAAATCGGGTTACGTCCCAACAAGCGCTATCGTTTAACGCCCCTAGCTAGGCATAACAAGCAAGAATAGATCTAGGTATTGCCATATTTGGTAGGCAATCCATAAGTGGCTCTCATAATAGATTCATAAAGTAATTTAATTTAATTTCTAGGAAAGTGTTCCATGCCTTTCCTTAATGGAAATTGGAATCTAATATTTCCCTCTTCATATCAATAATTGCACCAATCGTTCTAAGGAAAGGTCTACCAAGAATAATAGGACATGAAGGATTGCAATCTATGTCAAGAACAATAAAATCTACGGGCACATAATTCCTATTTGCAACAATAAGAACATCATCAATTCTTTCCATAGGTTTCTTAATAGTGGAATCCGCACGGTGCAAGTTTAGAGAGCAATCATCAAAATCATGGAAACCTAACAAATCACACAAAGTCTTTGGAATCGTGGAAACACTAGCACCCAAATCACATAAAGCATAGCATTCATGATCTTTAATTTTAATTTTAATAGTTTGTTACCACTCATCATAAAGTTTTCTAGGGACAGAAACTTCCAATTCAAGTTTTTATTCATAAGATTGCATCAAGGCATCAACGATATGTTTAGTAAACGCTTTATTTTGACTATAAGCGTGAGGAGAATTTAGCACAGATTGCTACAAGGAAATACAATCAATCAAAGATCAATTTTCATAGTTAAATTCCTTTCAATCCATAATAGTGTGTTTAGCAACATCTAGGGTTTTAATTTCTTCAATCCCACTTTTATCAAATTTAGCATCAAGATCAAAAGATTCTGAATTTTTGGAACGCCTTATAGGTAAAGGTGGATCATATTCAGTCCCATAATTATCAAGATTCATATTGCAAAACAAAGATTTGATAGGGGACACATCAATAACTTTTAGATCTTCATCATTATTTTCATAGGAACTAGAAGAACATGCTTTTATAAAGGCATCTTTCTTAGCACGCATCCTAGCGGTTCTTTCTTTGCACTCATCAATGGAAATTCTCATGGCTTTGAGAGAATCGTTGATATCATGCTAAGGTGGGATAGATCTAAGTTTCAAAGAATCAACATCAAGAGCAATTATATCAACATTCCTAGCCAAATCATCAATCTTAAGCAATTTTTCTTCAACCATAGCATTAAAATTCTTTTGCGAAGTAATAAATTCTTTAATATTAGATTCAAAATCAGAGGGAATCTTATTATAATGTCCATAAGAATTGTTGTAGGAATTACCATAATTATTAGAGGGATTACTAGGATAAGGCCTAGGGTTGAAATTTCCTCTATACGCGTTATTACCAAAATTGTTCCTACCAACAAAATTCCCATCCATATATTCATTATTATTCTCAATTAAAGTAGACAAGGGCATATCATTAGGATCAGAATAAACACTCTTATTAGCAAATAATGTCATAAGTTCATCCATCTTTCCACTCAAAACATTAATATCTTCTATCGCATGCACCTTTTTATTAGTAAATCTTTCAGTATGCCATTGAGAATAATTAACCATAATATTATCTAGGAGTTTAGTAGCTTCTCCTAAAGTGATTTCCATAAAAGTGCCTCCCGCAGCCGAATTTAAAAGATTTCTAGAAGCAAAATTCAATCCGACATAAATTTTTTGAACAATCATCCACAAATTTAAACCATGAGTAGGGCAATTACGTATCATTAATTTCATTCTCTCCCAAGCTTGTGCAACATGTTCATGATCAAGTTGCTTAAAATTCATAATATCATTTCTAAGAGAGATGACCCTAGCAGGAGGAAAATACTTAGAGATAAAAGCATCTTTGCACGTGTTCCATGAATCAATACTATATTTAGGCAACGACGAAAACCAAGCTTTAGCACGATATCTAAGCGAAAAAGGAAATAGCTTCAATTTAACAATATCATTATCCACATATTTCTTATTTTGCATGTCACACAAATCAACGAAGCTATTTAGATGGGTAGCGGCATCGTCACTAGGAAGGCCGGAGAACGGATCTTTCATGACAAGATTCAGCAAAGCAGCATTAATTTCACAAGATTCAGCATCGGTAAGTGGAGCAATCGGAGTGCTAATAAAATCATTGCTGTTGGTATTGGTGAAGTCACACAATTTAGTATTATCTTGAGCCATCGTGACAAGCAAGCAAACTAACACACAAGCAAACAAAAAAGCAAGCAGGCAAAAAGAGGCAAATAGAGAAGGAGAGGGAGGATAGAGAGAGGGCAACTAAAACGGCAAGGGTGAAGTGGGGGGAGAGGAAAACGAGAGGCGAATGGCAAATAATGTAATGCGGGAGATAAGGGTATGTGATGGGTACTTGGTATGTTGAATTTTGCGTAGACCTCACCGGCAACGGCGCCAGAAATCCTTCTTGCTACCTCTTTTAACACTGCGTTGGTTTTCCCCAAAGAGGAAGGAATGATGCAGCAAAGTAGCGTAAGTATTTCTCTCAGTTTTTGAGAACCAAGGTATCAATCCAGTAGGAGGCTACGCGCGAGTCACTCGCACCTGCACAAAACAAATAAATCCTCGCAACCAACGCAAATAGGGGTTGTTAATCCCTATAGGGCCACTTACGAGAGTGAGATATGATAGATATGACAAGATAATATTTTTGGTATTTTTATGATAAAGATGCAAAGTAAAATAAAGGCAAAGTAAATAGAAAAGTAAATAACTAAGTAGTAGGAGATTGATATGATAATGATAGACCCAGGGACCATAGGTTTCACTAGTGGCTTCTCTCGAGAGCATAAGTATTCTACGGTAGGTGAACAAATTATTGTTGAGCAATTGACAGAATTGATCATAGTTATGAGAATATCTAGGTATGATCATGTATATAGGCATCACGTCCGAGACAAGTACACCGACTCTTGCCTGCATCTGCTACTATTGCTCCACTCATCGACCGCTATCTAGAATGCATCTAGAGTATTAAGCAAGATGACATGATGTAGAGGAACAGACTCATGCAATATGAAGAAAACCCCATCTTGTTATCCTCGATGGCAACAATACAATACGTGCCTTGCTGCCCTTACTGTTACCGGGAAAGGACACCGCAAGATTGAACCCAAAGCTAAGCACTTCTCCCATTGCAAGAAAGACCAATCTAGTTGGCCAAACCAAACTGATAATTCGAAGAGACTTGCAAAGATAAACAATCATACATAAAAGAATTCAGAGAAGATTCAAATATTATTCATAGATGGACTTGATCATAAACCCACAATTCATCGGTCTCAACAAACACACCGCAATAAGAAGATTACATCAAATAGATCTCCACAAGAGAGGGGGAGAACATTGTATTGAGATCCAAAAAGAGAGAAGAAGCCATCTAGCTACTAACTATGGACCTATAGGTCCGTGGTAAACTACTCACACTTCATCGGAGAGGCTATGGTGTTGATGTAGAAGCCCTCCGTGATTGATGCCCCCTCCGGCGGAGCTCCGGAACAGGCCCCAAGATGGGATCTTGTGGATACAGAAAGTCATGGTGGTGGAATTAGGGTTTTGGCTCCATATATGATCGTTTGGGGGTACGTGGGTATATATAGGAGGAAGAAGTATGTTAGTGGAGCAACAGAGGCCCCACGAGGGTGGTGGGCGCGCCTGGGGGGGGGGGGGGGTAGGCGCGCCCCCTACCTCATGGCCTCCTGTTTCGTGTCTTGACGTAGGGTCCAAGTCTCCTAAGTTGTATTCGATGATAAAATCACGGTCCCGAAGGTTTCATTCCGTTTGGACTCCGTCTGATATTCCTTTTCTTCGAAACCCTAAAACAGGCAAAAAAAGAAATTCTGGGCTGGGCCTCCGGTTAATAGGCTAGTCCCAAAAATTATATAGAAGTGGATAATAAATCCCAATAATGTCCAAAACAGTGGATAATATAGCATGGAGCAATCAAAAATTATAGATACGTTGGAGACGTATCAATCATGTATATAGGCATCACGTCCGAGACAAGTAGACCGACTCCTGCCTACATCTACTACTATTACTCCACTCATAGACCACTATCCAGCATGCATCTAAAGTATTAAGTTAAAAACAGAGTAACGCCTTAAGCAAGATGACATGATGTAGAGGGATAGACTCATGCAATATGATGAAAACCCCATCTTGTTATCCTCGATGGAAAAAATACAATACGTGCCTTGCTGCCCCTACTGTCACTGGGAGAGGACACCGCAAGATTGAACCCAAAGCTAAGCACTTTTCGCATTGCAAGAAAGATCAATCTAGTAGGCCAAACCAAACTGATACTTCGAAGAGACTTTCAAACATAACCAATCATACATAAAAGAATTCAAAGAAGATTCAAATATTGTTAATAGATAGACTTGAACATAAACCTACAATTCATTGGTCTCAACAAACACACCGCAAAAAGAAGATTACATTGAATAGGTCTCCACAAGAGAGGGGGAGAACATTGTATTGAGATCCAAAAAGAGAGAAGAAGCCATCTAGCTACTAACTATGGACCTGTAGGTCTGAGGTAAACTACTCACACTTCATCGGAGGGGCTATGGTGTTGATGTAGAAGCCCTCCGTGATCGATGCCCCCTCCGGCAGTGCTCCGGAACAGGCCCCAAGATGGGATCTCGTGGATACAGAAAGTTGCGGCGGTGGAATTAGGGTTTTGACTCCATCTCTGATCGTTCGGGGGTACGTAGGTATATATTGGAGGAAGGAGTACGTCGGTGGAGCAACAGGGGGGCCACGAGGGTGGAGGGTGTGCCTGGGGGGGTAGTCGCACCCCCTACCTCGTTGCCTCCTCTTTTGTTTCTTAACATAGGGTCCAAGTCTCCTTTGTCTTGTTCGTTGAGAAAATCACGTTCCCGAAGGTTTCATTCCGTTTGCACTCCGTTTGATATTCCTTTTCTTCGAAACCCTAAAACAGGCACAAAACATCAATTCTGGGCTCGGCTTCTGGTTAATAGGTTAGTCCCAAAAGTAATATAAAAGTGGATAATAAAGCCCAATAATGTCTGAAACAATAGATAATATAGCATGGAGCAATCAAAAATTATAGATACGTTGGAGACGTATCACATAGCAGCCTTATGAGGCAAACCGCCAATTCGGCAAAAAAGACCACGGACACCTTCAAGCGAATCCGGAGTACCCTGCAAGAGGATCGCCAGGCACGTTTAGAGCTGGCCTAGAAATTCGGCCTCCGTCCTAGTCCCAATTAAGAGGTGAAATTTGTGCCGCGCGTACATAATTATGCACTCAAGATACCATGGGCATAGGCGGAGGCACGGCTTTGGCACGGCCCACAATACGGCTCAACCGCTTTAGGACCCGTATACCTTTAACAGTTTCTTCCTTTCAGGCCCCTATTCTCTGAAGGCCCTCTCCAATCGTCCGATTATCGGACCCGTCACGGGAAGGAAACACCAAGGAAGCAAGAAGCTTTGATGTACAAGGGAATCGTCAGGTGGTCTCTGATAACGATCGATATACCTGTTTTGCGTACCCACACACAGCTTGATCTTGGATAGGACATGTCAAATAGTCCTATTTTCTACTTATTACACTACATGTATACATACACTTTGAGGGCAATGTTGACGTAGAGCCCCCGAGCTCCATGGATGATTCCTGCATGATCTTGATAGAGATTGAAGTTGATATTGATGAAGACCCTCATCCGAACATGACGATCAGAGATGGAGCATGGTCATCAGTTGAGCCAAGGTTACCAGTCGAGCCGGCGATGAAGATGTCAACGTCGCAGTTAATCTGCAGACGAGCCATCGATCCTTTTGTCCATCACACAGCGGAACACTCAATGAAAGCACCAATGTCGGTGTCAAAACCGGCGGATCTCGGGTAGGGGGTCCCGAACTGTGCGTCTAAGGCGGATGGTAACATGAGGTGGGGGACACGATGTTTACTCAGGTTCGGGCCCTCTCGATGGAGGTAATACCCTATGTCCTGCTTGATTGATCTTGATGATATGAGTATTACAAGAGTTGATCTACCACGAGATCGTAGAGGCTAAACCGTAGAAGCTAGCCTATGGTATGATTGTTTGTATATCTATCGACTAGCCTGGCCCTGGTTTATATAATGCATGAGAGGCCTAGGATAACAATGGTCCTAGCCGAATACGCTAGTGGGGGAGGAGTCCTTGTCTTGACCACCAAGTCTTGTGGAATCTTCCTTGTATGTGGCAGCTGTCCGAACAGGCCCATGAGTGTACGGCCATGGGGGTCCTCGGCCCAACCCAACTGATCGGGAAACGATGTGGTGAGTACCCCCTACTCCAGGACACCGTTAGAGGGGCTGCATGATCATGTTCGGCATGATAAGAAATAATAAAATAAAACATACCAAGAGCTATTATGGTATCCAGATACTTATGACTTCGCCAGGGGTTTGTCCCTGGGCAACCACTCCTCGTCGCTAAAAGCGGCCGCTGAGGAGCAGTCCAGAAGGAGAGTCCTTCCCTTCTTGGACCCTTCGGCTTCCCTTGATGGGGCGGTCTTCCTTTTCTTGGCTCCCCTGGCTGGGGGGGGGAGTTTCCTCTTCCTCCTTCTCGTTTTCGTGGGAGGAGGGCGCCTCGGTGTTATCGGACGATGATTCTGATATGACCTTGTGTCGGAGACCTTTCCTGGTCCACGTGGCCATCTTCTTGGCCTTCTTCTCCGGCGCCTCATAGGGCGTCGGAGCCAGCATCTCCGTTAAGAGAGCACTTGCTGGATCCTCGGGTAGTGGGGCCGGACAGTCGATCTACTCCGTTGTCGCGACCCATTCCTGTTAAATGCATGGAGGCTTAGATCCCCCACATGATTATACCAGGGAAAAACATCTTATGAGATATAAAGAGCTTACCTGATTGGCAGGGCGCTTTGCGCTGAGTCTGCGATCCTCGGTAAGGGGAGGAGGTACCTCGGCGGCCTTGAATAGCACCCTCCAGACGTCTTGGTGCGTCATGTCAAAAAGCTCTCGCAGTTTCTGGTGCTTGGCCGGGTCGAACTCCCACAAATTGAATGCCCGTCCTTGACACGGAAGGATCCGGCGGAAGAGAATGACCTGGACCACGTTGACGAGCTTGATTTTCTTGCTTATCATATTTCTTACGCAGTTCTGGAGTCCGGTCAGCTCCACCGATGAACCCCAGGATAGGCCCTTCTCTTTCCAGGAGGTGAGCCGCGTGGGGATGCCGGATCGAAATTCAGGGACCACCACCCAGTTGGTGTCACGCAGTTCGCTGATGTAGAACCACCCCGATTGCCACCCCTTCACTGTCTCCACATAGGAGCCTTCGAGCCAGGTGACGTTGGGCATTTTTCCCACCATGGCGCCTCCGCACTCCGCTTGCTGGCCGACCACCACCTTCATTTTAACGTTGAAGGTTTTCAGCCACAGGCCGAAGTGGGGCTCGATGCGGAAGAAGGCCTCGCACACGACAATAAATGCCGAGATGTTGAGAATGAAATTTGGGGCCAGATCGTGGAAGTCCAGCCCGTAGTAGAACGTGAGCCCGTGAGCAAAGGGGTGGAGGGGAAATCCCAGCCCGCGGACGAAATGGGTAAGGAATACAACCCTTTCATAGGGTTCGGGGGTAGGGACAATCTGCCCCTCGTCTGGGAGCCGGTGGGCGATGTCTGCGGCCAGGTATCCGGCTTCCTGGAGCTTCGTAACGTTCTCCTCCGTAACGACGGAGACCATCCAGTTGCCTCCCGCTCCGGACATGTTTGGAGTGGTTTTACGGAGAAAATGCGAACTTGGGCGCTGGAGCTCGAGTGCGCAAGAATGGATGGGCAGGGAAGAAGAAGGCGTGGGTGAAAAGGAGGAGTCCTTGTCCCTTTATAAGGGCGGAAGAAGCTATGCGCCTCCCCACCCTCCTGGTAAAACTTGCTTATTCCCCATGCGCCGTAATTGATCGCACGGTTGGGTTATCCACACCCGTATAGATGAGAATCCTGTGATAAGGGGACACGATCTCTGCTTCGACAAGACATGCCCAGAAAATCGCCTCTCCATACGCGTAGTAGTTGGTTGAGAAAAACAGTTCGAATAATGACTGGGCCATGGCGTGATGTCACGTTATGAAAAGTTGTCAGCAGATTAGATTTGTGGGAATATTATACTCTCTACTATGGTATGTGGAATTTGTTTTGCAGAGCTGGACATGATCCTTGTGTTCAAAATCTTCTATGGAGTATTCGGAGAAGGAACCCACCTTGCAATGCCGAAGATAATCCGTGCGCCAGACTCATTGTCATTGAAGCCTGCTTCAGGGGCTACTAAGGGAGTCCTGGATTAGGGGGTCCTCGGACGGCCGGACTATGTACTTTGGCTGGACTGTTGGACTATGTACTTTGGCTGGACTGTTGGACTATGAAGATACAAGATTGAAGACTTCGTCCCGTGTCCCGGTGGGACTCTCCTTTCCGTGGAAGGCAAGCTTGGCAATTTGGATATGTGGATCTCCTCCCTTGTAACCGAATCTATGTAACCCTAGCCCTCTCCAGTGTCTATATAAACCGGAGGGTTTAGTCCGTAGGACAACAACAATCATAATCATAGGCTAGCTTCTAGGGTTTAGCCTCTACGATCTCGTGGTGGATCAACTCTTGTAATACTGATATCATCAGGATCAATCAAGCAGGACATGGGTATTAACTCCATCGAGAGGGCCCAAACCTGGGTAAACTTTGTGTCCCCCGTCTCCTGTTACCATCCTCCTTAGACGCACAGTTTGGGACCCCTACCCGAGATCCGCCGGTTTTGACCCCGACAACTGCTACGTCTTGAGCTTGCGTTGGTTTTCCCCGAAGAGGAAGGGATGATGCAGCAGAGTAGCGTAAGTATTTCCCTCAGTTTTTGAGAACCAAGGTATCAATCCAGTAGGAGGCCACGCTCAAGTCCCTTGTACCTGCACAAAACGATAGCTACTCGCAACCAATGCGATTAGGGATTGTCGATCCCTTCACGGTCACTTACGAGAGTGAGATCTGATAGATTTAATATTTTTGGTATTTTTGGTATAAAGATGCAAAGTAAAAAGTAAAGGCAAAGTAAAAAAGCAAAGCAAGATTAAAGTGATGGAGATTGATATGATGAGAATAGACCTAGGGGCCATAGGTTCCACTAGTGGCTTCTCTCAAGAGAATAAGTATTCTATGGTGGGTGAACAAGTTACTGTTGAGCAATTGACAGAATTGAGCATAGTTATGAGAATATCTAGGCATGATCATGTATATAGGCATCACGTCCATGACAAGTAGATCAAAACGCTTCTGCATCTACTACGATTACTCCACTCATCGACCGCTATCCAGCATGCATCTAGAGTATTAAAAAAAACAGAGTAACGCCTTAAGCAAGATGACATGATGTAGAGAGATAAATTCAATGCAATATGAAATAAACCCCATCTTGTTATCCTCGATGGCAATGATACAATACGTGCCTTGCTGCCCCTTCTGTCACTGGGTAAGGACACCGCAAGATCGAACCCAAAGCTAAGCACTTCTCCCATGGCAAGAACTACCAATCTAGTTGGCCAAACCAAATAGATAATTCGAAGAGACTTGCAAAGATAACCAATCATATATAAAAGAATTCAGAGAAGATTCAAATATTATTCATTGATAGACTTGATCAAAACCGACAATTCATCGGTCTCAACAAACACACCGCAAAAAGAAGATTACATCGAATAGATCTCCACAAGAGATGTCAGTGTACTAGAATAGGGGTACCCTAGTACCCCGAACTTGTGCACGGGCAGTTGCAGCACCCCGCGGCAAGGCTTGCCGGGCGAACGCCAAGACCCTCCAAGGTTCCCTTGGAGCCATCCAAGAACAAAGTACATAAGGTAAGGAGACAAGACCCCGGCAAGAGGAGCTTGCCGGGAAGGCCAATCAAGGCGCACCAAGGAACTTGCCGCGACGCGCCACGCGCTCCGGCAAGGCGACAAGGCCCCGGCAAGAGGAGCTTGCCGGGAAGACTAAACGAGGTACCTCGAAGCCCGGCGAGCGACAAGCCTCCGGGCCCGACAAGATAGCAGCAGCGGCAAGACGCTTGCCGCGGCAGGCGGCCACTCTGCGCCCACGCTCCAGCGTATCCACCAACGTGTCGCTCTGGGGGCCTCTCCGGGCGCGCGTGGCGGGAGGCTGTGCAGCCAGCGGTGCGCAGTGGCATGCGAAGCTGACAAGATCGCCATCGTGGAGAACGGTATCGCCCCTAACGGTCCTTTTCTGCACTGTTCGGGCGACTCAGACGGGCATTTAATGCCCTTGTCCCCTGCCGTCAGAGTTAGGTAGGGTGCACTGTACAAGCAACTGTATCACCTACCTCGCTTTTTACGTTTTTACCCTCCTCTGCGTTGCCACCTGTCGGTGACCCCTTTAGCGTATAAAAGGAGGCCCATGCGCAACATAGAGGGGGTTGGAAGGTTCGGAATTTCGATCACTTCGACTCATTTGTAAACCAGAAGGACACCACGCTCTCTCGAGAGCAAGAACACAAGAGAATATAGCCAGACAAGCAGCAGTAGGAGTATTATCTCTCCAGAGAGCTCCGAAGCTGGGTAAACCGCTCGTGTGCTTCGCCTCGATCTGCTCTTCGTGCAACCTCCGCCCCCCACCGAACCAAAAGGGGCCCGGTCCGCCGGCCCCATAGGTGTTCGTGGGTCAGTTTCCCCCGACATCTTTGGCGCGCCAGGTAGGGGGCGTCGAGATTGTGTGAACCTGATCCGGTGTTCACACGAGCTAGATCTTCATTCCCTTCATCAACATGCCACCGAAGAAGAAGACTTCGGCGGTAGCCGCTCCGTCCACGTCGTTTCCGCCACCGTTGGAGAAAACGGGTGGTGGAGTGGACGCCGACGGAAGAACAGCCGTCGATGAGGGTGCTCACAGTGCTGCCAAGTCCAAGGACAAGGCTGCACAAACCTCGGCGACTGTACATGTTCTGCGCCACTCTCAGGAGGCGCAAGATCAACAGCACCATGGCGCTCGCAGCACCATGCGCATGTTAGACCAAGGCCAAGCTGGTGGATCTCGGGGCGCTCAAGACCAGCATGCACGCCAGCATGCTGGCACGAGCGGGGCACGGTCGCCTGGACGGGATACTGCTCCTTCTAACATAGTTAGAAGTTCGAGCACGTCCCGCTCCTCGCGCCGTCCGCCACTGCCACCCACCACTCCAGTAGAAGCTTTGGCGCGAGCTCAACTTCTTCTAGATTACCCTCCGACGTCGGACAAGATCGACGAATGGAGGGCTACCATTCAGAGTCTCATCGGCTACGCCAACGGCGACACTCCATGGCGGCCGAGCGCGTCGCCGCCGCGGCAGGGTTGCCAGGCGCGAGCCGGTGGCGACGAAACGGGTGGAGGTGCAACTACCATGCAATCATCGCCCCGAAGGCCAAGATCGCCGACTCGCCGGATCCACCTCGACAGCGACTCCACTGCATCGTCGGATCCACGAGCTCGTCGCGATCAGCGCCAAGTTCTTCATGATCGACAACAAGAAGACGCTCGAACCCGGATCGAGCGCCGAAGAGAAGCGCGACGTCAATCCGACAAGCGCGCTGGGCCCTCTGTTGACATGCATGCGCCAGGAGAACCAGGTGATCTGCCGTACGCG
This sequence comes from Triticum aestivum, assembly GCF_018294505.1. Taxonomy (NCBI): domain Eukaryota; kingdom Viridiplantae; phylum Streptophyta; class Magnoliopsida; order Poales; family Poaceae; genus Triticum; species Triticum aestivum. The sequence goes on along the minus strand of NC_057794.1, from coordinate 42,672,618 downwards.
GTAGGATGCCCTGCGTTCACTCGTGAGCTGCGGCAAGTCCAGTGGCCCAGCACAAAGAACTTCAAGCCAGACGTATCGGAGAAGTACGACGGCAAGACGCATCCGTCAGAGTTCCTCAGCATCTACACCATTGCGGTGCAAGCTGCCGGGGGACGAGATGACAAGATCCTTGCCAACTACTTCCCACTGGTGCTCAAGCCCAATGTCAGATCCTGGCTCATGCACTTGCCGGACAACTCCATATCCTCTTGGGCTGATCTGTGCCATCAGTTTGTCGGCGCCTTCACAGGCGGACACAAGCCTCATGGCCAGGAGAGTGATCTTCATCTGCTCGCCCAGAAGGAAGGAGAGCCCCTGCGCAAGTACATTCAGAGATTCAGCAGTGTGCAGCACAACATCCCAGATGTCCACCCTGCCGCGGTGATCAGCGCGTTCCATCAGAACATGCGGAACCGCAGGATGCGGGAGGAAATATCGATGTGCAAGATCAGGGACGTCAGTGAGTTATATGCACTGGCCGACAAGTGTGCGCGTGCTGAGGAAGGGAGGAGACTCCCCGGAGAAAATATAGGAGCGGGAGGATCTGATAGCGAAGATGCTGCCCCGACAAGAAAAAACCGGCGGCGGAACAACAGAAGGAGGAAAGGAAAAGAAGTGCTAGTTGTTGAGCAGTCCGGCAACGGTGGTACCGCCAAGGAAGCCAAAGCTGGTGATTCCGGCAAGGAGGTTGCCGCGGAGGTGGCGGTCGCCGACAAGCAGGACGGCACCAACAAGTAGTATTGCAAGATTCACCGCACCAAGGGCCATGATCTTCAGAACTGTAAGAGAGTCGAGCAGCTTGTTGAGCAACAGAAAGATGAATACGAGCGGCGCGACAAGGAGAAGGCCCAGGAAGGAGCTGGTAGATCCGGCAAGAAACGTCCCGGCCGAGGAGGACGCCGCGGCAAGGCCAAGCAGCGGCAAGGAGACAGACCTCCTCGCGGCCGCGACAAGGATGAAGATGACGGCGACGATGAAGATATGGATGATGAGGAGACTGATGAGCAGGAGTTCCAGAAAGCCACAGAGGTCCTGTGCGTTGACGGTGGTGCTTCTCTGCATGCCTCGCACCGCCAGCTCAAGCAGTGGGTGCGGGAAGTTAATGCAGCAGAACCACCCGTCGAGTCACGCAAGCCTCTGAAATGGTCCAACACGCCTATCATCTTTGATATTGAGGACCACCCGGATCGCATAACTGCGGTCGGGTGCTTGCCGATGTTGGTTTCACCAACAATCCGCAACCTCAAGGTCACTAAGATGCTAGTTGATGGCGGGGCCGGCTTGAACCTGATCTCCTCCGCGGTGCTCCAGAAGCTCCAGATCCCTGACAGCGAGCTCGAAGAGACCGGCACATTTCAAGGAATTAACCCGGGAAGGAGCAAGCCAAAGGGAAAGATCGCATTGCCGGTAACATTTGGCAGTGAGCTGAACTTCAGGACTGAGAGGGTCACGTTTGACATTGCCGACATTCTATTACCTTACAATGGAATCCTTGGTTGTCCGGCACTCGCCAACTTCATGGCAGCCTCTCACTATGCGTACAACGTACTGAAAATGCCAGGCCCAATAAGTGTCATCTCTGTCCCTGGCAACAATAAGGATGCTCTTATCTGTGCCGACAAGATCTACCGGGAAGCCGCAGCCGCAGCAGAAAGCAGGACACTTGCCGCCGAAGCTCCCGGGGGGAAGGAGAAGACCAAGTCCGGCAAGAGCTCTGATGCCCGCTCCGGCAAGCGCACCTCTTCGGAGTGCTGCGCTACCGTCGAGGACGCACCATCAAGCTCGACCGGCAAGTGTAAGAAAGCAATGGCAGCTCCACCTGAGACCAAAAAGTGTCCGCCAAGGAGAATGGCGCTGGTGGTACCTTCATCATCAGCGCCACTCTTGACCCCAAATAGGAAAGCGCGCTCGTTGCTTTCCTGCGGGCGAATGTCGACGTATTTGCGTGGCAACCGTCTGATATCCCCGGTGTTCCCAGGAAAGTAATTGAGCACCACCTTGCCGTCTGTCCTCATGCGCGGCCCGTCAAGCAGAGAGTCAGGAAGCAGGCAGTAGAGCGCCAAGAATTCATCGTAGAAGAAATCAAGAAGTTGGAAGCAGCAGGCCTTGTCAGAGGAGTACTCCATCCCACGTGGTTGGCCAATCCTGTTGTTGTGCGCAAGGCTAACGGGAAATGGAGACTTTGTATTGACTTCATTGATGTTAATAAAGCTTGTCCCAAAGACCCATTTCCCTTGCCGCGTATTGACCAGATTGTTGACTCCACAGCCGGATGTGATTTGCTTTCATTTCTTGATGCATACTCAAGATACCATCAGATCTTCATGGCAGAAGAAGATGAAGAGAAAACCACATTTATCACCCCGTGTGGCACGTACTGCTTCGTACGGATGCCTTTAGGATTGAAGAATGCTGGTTCAATATTCGCAAGGGTAATCCACCATGCTTTTGAGCCACAAATACACAGAAATGTGGAAGCTTACATGGATGACATAGTGGTCAAGAGCAAGAACAAGGCGACCCTGATTCAAGATTTAGACGAAACATTTGCAAACCTGCGCAAGATCAACCTCAAGCTTAACCCCGAGAAGTGCGTGTTTGGAGTCCCTTCCGGCAAGCTTCTCGGGTTCTTCGTATCTCAGCGGGGAATTGAAGCCAACCCCGACAAGGTCAAAGCCATTGAGCAGACCGATGCACCAAAGCGTGTCAAGGATGTACGAAGGCTTGCCGGTTGCGTGGCTGCTCTCAGCAGGTTTATCTCTAGATCTGCTGAGCGCGCCCTGCCATTTTTCAAAATTTTGAAAAAGGCAGGTCCAATGAAATGGACTCCGGAGGCGGAGGCTGCGCTGCAGGACCTGAAGAGATACCTGTCCTCCACTCCAACACTTGTCGCACCTAAGCCGCAAGAGAAGTTGCTGCTGTACATAGCGGCAACCAATCAAGTGGTTAGTGCTGCGTTAGTGGCGGAGAGAGAGGCAGATGATGAGCCAGCAACCATGGCATATGCATCCAGCGACAAGCAGGGGGCTTCCCCGACAAGCTCTGGTCCCGACAAGGATGGATCTGCGCAGGAGCACGACAAGATGCAGAAGAGAATGGTGCAGCGTCCAGTTTATTTTGTCAGTTCCCTTCTGCAGGGGGCTAGATGAAGGTACTCTGGTGTGCAGAAGTTGCTTTTCGGCCTCCTCATGGCTTCGAGAAAGTTGCGCCATTACTTCCAAGCACATGAGATCACAGTCGTCACTCGCTTTCCGCTGAAAAGGATACCTCAAAATCCAGAAGCAACGGGCATGATTGTCGAGTGGGCGCTGGAACTGTCAAGCTTTGGCCTCAAGTTTGAGAGCACTTCAACTATCCAAAGCAGAGCATTGGCAGAGTTCATAGCAGAGTGGACGCCAACCCCATATGAAGAAATTTCAGAAACAAGCATCCCCGTCAAAGAGGCAAGCAAAGAGTGGCTGATGTACTTTGATGGTGCCTTCTCGCTGCAAGGCGCCGGTGCAGGCGTGCTGCTTGTCGCACCCACCGGAGAGCACCTCAAGTACGTAGTCCAGATGCACTTTCCCAAAGAGCAAGCAACCAACAATACTGCAGAGTATGAAGGATTGCTTGCCGGTCTCAGAATCGCAGCAGATCTTGGGATCAAGAAGCTCATTGTCAGGGGTGACTTACAGCTTGTCGTCCGACAAGTGAACAAGAACTACCAGAGTCCGTTGATGGAAGCGTATGCTGATGAAGTGAGGAAGCTAGAAGAGCACTTTGACGGCCTACAAATGGAGCATATCCCGAGAGCTCAGAATGATATTGCTGACGGCCTGTCAAAGTGCGCCGCACTAAAGTTACCTGTGGAACCAGGGATCTTTGTGCTTAAGTTGACTCAACCATCCATAACACCATCAACTGGACAAAGTAAGAAGAGGAAGTTGGTTTCCGGCGACTACTTTCCGGCAGAGCTCCCCAAATCCGCCGCCAAGAAAGTCCCCAAGATCAACACCAAGAAGGCTGAAGGGCAGTCTGCTCCGGCAAGCCTTATGGTTTGTTCCGTTGAAGCAGACGCTCCCGACAAGTTTTGCTCCGGCAAGCTTGCCGGGGAACATCAAGCTCCGGCAGGGCCGCAAGTCCTTGCCGTAGAAGCGGATGTTCCCGCAGCAGCAGATGTGCCTTTAGTCCTTGTTGTCGAGCCACAAGCTCCAGCATGGGCACAACAGATTGTCCATTTCCTTCAGACAGGAGAACTTCCCGAAGAGTAAGAAGAAGCGGAAAGAGTAGCCCGGCAGTCAAGTATGTACCAGTTTGTTGATAGCATACTGTACAGAAGAAGACTCAACGGTGTGAAATTGAAGTGTATTCGCCGGGAAGATGGGCAAGAGCTATTGGCAGAGATACATGGAGGCATATGTGGCCACCACATTGGCGCAAGAGCACTTGCCGGCAAAGCTTTCCGGCAAGGTTTCTTTTGGCCGACAGCCCTCCAGGATGCAACTGCACAAGTAACCAAGTGTGAAGCGTGCCAGTTCCACTCCAAACAGATACACCAGCCAGATCAAGCTCTCCAGACGATCCCTTTATCCTGGCCATTTTCGGTCTGGGGGCTCGATATCCTCGGCCCCTTCCCCCGAGCTGTCGGGGGCTTTGAGTACTTGTACGTCGCAATCAACAAGTTCACAAAGTGGCCGGAAGTGCAGCCAGTGAGGAAGGTGACAGCACAGTCAGCGGTCAAGTTCTTCAGGTCAATTGTTTGCCGTTTCGGGATCCCTAACAGGATCATCACCGATAACGACACACAATTTACGAGCCGCACCTTCATGCAGTACGTCCAAGACCTTGGCGCCAAGGTCTGCTTCGCTTCTGTTGCTCATCCGAGAAGCAACGGTCAAGCAGAAAGGGCAAACGCTGAAGTGCTGCGCAGGCTCAAGACCAGAACTTTCGACAGGCTACGCAAGTGTGGAAGAAACTGGATCGAGGAGCTGCCGGTGGTTCTTTGGTCGATCAGAATGACGCCAAATCGAGCCACTGGCCAGACACCTTTCGCTATAGTCTATGGAGCAGAGGCAGTTCTCCCCACGGAAATCGTATACGGATCACCTCGAGTGCTCGCTTATGATGAGCTTGAGCAAGAACAGCTGCGGCAAGACGACGCGCTGCTCCTTGAGGAAGATCGTCTTAAGGCTGCTGTACGAGCTGCTCGATACCAGCAAGCTTTGCACCGCTATCATAGCCGCAAAGTTAAAGCCAGAAGCTTCGAGGAAGGCGACCTTGTTCTTCGGCGCGTTCAGTCCGCCAAGAATTCCAACAAGTTAACGCCGAAGTGGGAAGGCCCTTATCGGGTGAGACGAGTCACAAGGCCTGGCGCTGTCCGCCTTGAGACCGAAGATGGCATTCCGATGAGCAACTCCTGGAACATAGAACATCTTCATAAGTTTTTCCCATAAGGCGCGGTTGCCGGAACCCGTTCCGGCAACCACCTTTTGTACAAGTCTTGCCGCTGTTGCATGTAAACCTTTGTACAAAGCCGGGCGCAGATCCCGTGCATAAGTAAAACCCCATGTGCTCCGCACAGCTTGTCCATTCCATGCGTTAGTTCCTTTCTTGCATGCGATTATCTGACACTTTGTGCAGCACCTACATCCGGTAAGCAGCAACGAGCCGAAGAGCTCCATATTATTATTTTCTCTTCTTTCTTTTTCTTTTAAAGGAAAAGAAGTTTCTCTCGCGCACAAGTTTGCCGGGGGGGGGGGAGGAGAAGATTATGGTATGGGCCAGGTGTCGTTCAAGCAAAGACTTGCCTTACCAGGAAGCAAATGACAGAAAAGCTAAGTTGCCAAAGTTTGAGCAATCACTTTTTTAAATTTTTGAGTTATCTTCCTCGAACGACCCTGCTTTGTATGGAAAACTTGTGCGCGGAGGAACCAACTCGTGGCTAGTTGCGCCCTTACTTTGTTTCGAGTCCGCTCAACAGCTTAAGTGTGCTGCATCTAGTCGCGACAAGGTTTCTTGTCGGAAGTAGCGCCGCTCGCAGGCTGCTGAAGTTCCGCACTCAGCGCTCGCGGCTCAGGCGCCTGCGCCGACAAGTTCCCTAGAAGCGTAGGGTAAAAACATACAAAGGAAGGAATCTAGTAGAGGAAATAACATTGCAATTGATAACAGAAATAAAGTTATATTACAAGATAACTTGTCGCAGCTCTAACAGACTGTTTTCATAACATGATTAGCAGCGACAAGGGAAAAGAAGAAATGGGCGGCCTAATCTACGCGTCCGCCCTCGACTCTCTTGATCTCGCTCACCTTGTCCACAATGGGTGCGACAAGGGCCTTGAGTGCATCCAGATCGGCGTCAGGCGGCAAGGACCTGAGGACGTTGGTGAAGCTGAGGCCTGGGTTGCGGAAGGCCACCTTCATCAACACCTTCTGGAGAACCCCGGCGCAGATTTTGCGCGACTCGTCGGCCAGCTGCTTCGGGATCCTCTCCCGGAGCCGCTGGAGTGCCGTCGCCACGCCCTTGAAGAACAGGCTGAGCTTGGCGCTGGGTTGAAGGCTCTCGTCGGAAGGATACCCAAAGTCCTCCATCCCCAGCTGCGCCAGCTCCTCGTTGATGACGACGGCAGTGTTCACCAGACCCTCGGTCCAGTGCTCCACTGTGTCTCTGAATGAGTTCTGGGTAACTGCAATGCTCTCCAGCAGCACCGCGTCAGCCTTGACCTTCTCCGACAAGGTCTTCTCCCGCTCCTTGACGGCCTCCAGCGTCTGCGTCAGTGTGGCCAGCTTCAGCTCCAGGTCTGCTTTGGAATCCTTGGCGGCGCTGAGCTCCTTGCCCCTCTCAGCGAGAAGGCCTTGCAGCTCACCATGGGCGGCAGCATCCTTCTCGCGCTCACGCTTGAGCGCGGCAAGATCCTCGCCGCTCTTCCCAATATCGGCCTCCAGCTGCGCCACTTTCTCCTCTAGCTCATTCTTGGCGGCCTCTGCAGTTGCCGCGGCATCCTTTGCCTCCTTGAGCGCCCCGCCAAGCACTCGCTCGCGCTCAGCAAGCTCTTCCTCATAGCTGTCGAGGTGGGCCTTTGTTCCTCCTCAGCCTCGGCCTTCTTGAGAAGAAAGGCCGTGCGCTCCTCGTCGACTCGCTCCCGCTCCTGCACTAGGGACCGGAGAGCTTCTTGATTTTGGCTCCGGAGCTCTTCCGCGCGCTTCTCCATGTCAACTCCCGCCTTCGCGACAAGCGCTTCCTGGGAAGCCAGCTTGGCTTGCCGGGTGCGGTAGAGTGACAGCAGCTTCCGCAGCAGCTGCTCCTCCTCAGGCTCGCCACTGCTGCTGCCGGGCGCGTCAACCAATGACAGTCCAGCAGAGGCGAGCACCTCCCCGTCAAAAGTCTCCCCCTCGACAGGAGCCCTGGAGCTCGACGCCCAGGGTAGCTTGATGAAGATATTATCACCGGCCTGCAAGTAGGCGCCGGGCTGGGGCTCCTCGAAGCCCGGCTCCGCAGAAGCGGCAGAGGGTTTGGCGGTCGGTGCAGCGCCCGGCGCTCCTGCGGCCTCAGGGTCGTCAGTGCGATCGCCCGACCCCTCGCCGGCTTCCGCAGCAGCAGCCCCGCGGCCTCCTCGCCGGCGGTCACATCAGCACCGGCACCTTCCTCGCCGGTGCCCTCTGTCTCCATTGGCTCAGCCGAAGATGGGTCTGAAGAACGAAGAAGGGAGGAAAATCAATTAAGAATCCAAGAAAGGAAAAACGGAAGAAGCAGAACCCAAGGGAAAGTTTCTAGGCAAGTGGATTACCTGTGCCAAGATCTCCAGTTGCGGCCTCGGTTGCCGTAGGATCAGCAGTGCCTCCCTTGCCGGTGATTCCCCCCTTGCCGGAGAGCGCTCCCTTGCCGGGGACTCCTCCCTTGGCGGTGCAGTCGAAGTAGGTGGCACTTCGGGACCAGCCTCCGGGCGCTCCTGATGAGGCTGCTCTGCTCCTGCACAAGTCAACAAGCAAGATATCAACAAAGGAAAAAGCACTCAAGCGCGCCCGACAGCAGAAGGCAAAACTATGAACTTACGCTGGGGGCTGCGCTGGGGGCTGCTCCGAGCGGTGATTGCCTGGTCCGTCAAGGTGATCTCGGACCCACCCCCTATTGACAAGGTGGGGTCATCTTCGATGACGATCACCGCGGCCTTGGCCCTCTTCGCCGCTCTCTGGGCCAGCGTCCTGAAAAGAAAGGAGTCTAGATTGGAGCAAGTCAGATACAAGATATAAACAGCAGGATTGAAGGATTGTAAGAGCACCAAAGAAACTCACTCTTCTTCCTCCTCGTCGGAGCTGAGCGCGGAAAGATCGAAGTCTGGCCCTCCTCCGGTGCGGCGAGGTGGAGGAGTAGGATCCCTTGCCCGCTTGGCGGGGGCAGTGGCAGTGGCCCGGGAAGATCCCGCTCCAGTTGCCGTTGTTGCGTGAGGCGCTCCCGCGGCAACATTGCTTGCCGCGGTAGAGCGCGTCGTGCGGCTCGGTGGTTGTGGAGCCGGCTGCCACCCCGCTGCGTCCCCGGACCTGCGAAGGCGCCTCCTTGGCGGGGCCGGGGGCTCCGCCTGCGGCAAGTTCTCTGAAGGCTCAGCCTCCTCCTCGCCGGCCTCGCTCGGCTCGGCTTCGGAACCGGCAGGCTCCTCCTCGCCCATGAACTCCACGCGTTCGGCAAGGTTTGCCGCCTCTGCAGCCTCCGCCTCCTCCACAGTAAACCTAAACACACCCGCAGTAGCCGCGGCCGCAGCCTCTTCCGCCCTAGTAGCGATGAGCTGCAGCTCCTCGTCGGTGGTGTCACGGGTGAGGCTCTTCTGCTCGTCGGCGCGGACCGGCACTTCCTCCATGGTGTCGAAGAACGCCCGCACAACGTCATTCGCAGGCTCTTGCCAAGTTGGGACGATGCCGTGTGAATCACACAACGGCATCATGGCGCGGATCCGGTCAAGCGAAGAGTTATTGCACAAAGGACCTACGCCCCTCGGCAGTGTGAATGGGTGCTGGGGGTCGCGTTTGAATAATTCCAAGAGCATTGCATCCAACTCCAAGACGGTGAAGTTGTAGTTGAGGCCCGGCCGCAGCCTCATGATGTCCGCCGAATTCTTGAATTCCCAGGCGGGCCTCCCCCTCTCCTGCAGGGGGGCAATGCGGCGGCGGAGGAAATCTGCCCCGACAGCACCTACGGTGAGCCCGGCAAGCCTGAGGCGAAGAATCCTAGTGATGGCGATCTTCAGCCTCTTGTCTTCCGGGGCCACGTTGCTCCAGTCATTGCCGCGCACTATTGGAGTTTGGCGCACGGCGGTGAAGGGCTGCGGATCCTCCTCGACGATCCAACACCACTCCGCTCTCCACTCCTCCCACTTGCTGCGGATCTCACCCTCCAAGTACGCATCCTTCTTGCCGACTCTCGAGATCCAAGCAATCCCTCCGGCAAGTGGCTCTCCTCTCTCTACCCGAGGCATGAAGTAATGGCGGAAAAGGGCTACACTAGGGTGGACTCGACAAAGTTTTCGCACAAGTATGTGAAAACTGCCATGGTCAGGACAGCATTGGGGGTGAAGTCAAGGAGGCGGAAGCCATATGTGTTCATAATGTCACAGAAGAACTCTGAGAAAGGCGGGCAGAGCCTGCAATAGAAGAATAATGGGAAGAACGGGTACCCATTTGGAGCCAGCTTCGAAGCGGTAGCCAGGAGTACCCTCGTGCGCGGATGCGCACACGTCTCCGTCGCCCAAAAGAGGTAGAAGTACTCCCTCAGCTGTCACGACCGGTTTTTCGGGTAATAAATTTCCAGAAAAGACCGTCATGCTCATCAGCCCCAGGATTACTGTTAGCTGATGAGGCTCCAACTTGATACAGAAATTCCAAGCAAAATACAAAATATGTAGTACAAGACCATTCTGGCCAGTGAGTACAACAAATGGTTTCTAGTGGTTGATGGCGGAAGCGGGTTGTGAAACATCAGTGTCTATGGGACTCCTTTTCCCACGGGAACAGCTGACCAGGTTAATTCCTATCTTCGCGAGGCTGCTATCTCCATTGAGTGGGTTCCGGGGCTGGCATCGCGTCGCTCCTCTCCGTGCAAGAAAATCTGGCCAAGACAATAGCCAGGGACAAGCCAGTGAGTACTTTGAATGTACTCGCAAACATTATGAACACAGGTATAATATAACAATGATGTACTAAAAATATTTTATGCCCATGACGTCAGTCACAAAAGATAAATAAATCTCGGATACGTGCAAGCAAGTTATCTATAAAATTGCAATAACATAGTAGTATTAAAATATATGAAATAAATAACAAGCAATGCCACAGTCGGGCGTCTTAGCGACACCACATAAAGGGCTTTAAAAAGAATGCCACAGTCGGGCGTCTGAGCGACAACACATAAAGGGCTTTAAAAGAAATGCCACAATCGGGCGTCTGAGCGACACCACATAAAGGGCTTTAAAATAAATGCCACAGTCGGGCGTCTGAGCGACACCACATAAAGGGCTTTAAAAGAAATGCCACAGTCGGGCGTCTGAGCGACACCACATAAAGGGCTTTAAAAGAAATGCCACAGTCGGGCGTCTGAGCGACACCACATAAAGGGCTTTAAAAGAAATGCCACAGTCGGGCGTCTGAGCGACACCACATAAAGGGCTTTTAAAAGAAATAATCATAATGAATATCCCGGAGGTAGAACCATCCCGGAGATACTCGGTAATAACAATAATATCACGGGTTAGTCAACAATAATAATAATCATAGATATCACAAGTCTTGAGTAGTAATTCCATCTCTGGTTAACCGTTTCACCTCCGAAGATCGACACTAAGACCGATACTTGACCCATCCCAGACTGTAATCCTTAACCATGGACACGGCTATTCGAATAGGTTTAATATCTCTGCAGAGAGTGTACTCTTTACCCACGAGTAACGGATTCCTTTAGTCCATCGGACTAATTCCGTCTACGGTCTTTTAATTGAAACACACCTGACTTGCACACACCAGCTTTCACTCGTGTCTGGAATCACCCACGACACCTGTTAAGCAAAACTCTAAGTGGGGAGGCTACAACCTCGCGTAGCATGGGATCAAATTTCTATCGCGCGCTCTAAGGGGTGCCCCCCTCTCGGTCCCAACCGGATACACCCATGCCCCCGGACCAGGTGGCATGCCTACCGGCTACAACCGGTATCTTCCACCATGGCCTCTCTGTACGGTGTGTGCCAAGACAAGGGTTAACAACTTACTGAACCATACCCCACCTACGGTAGGGACCAGTGGCAGTACGAAAACAAGTATGGGGGTTACCGGAACAAGACTCGATCTATGGCCGACTCAGGAGGCTTATGAGTTCCCTGCATGACATGTATAACAAATATATTTCAACCGAAGAAATCACCACTCAATGTACCTTACCATGCCATACCGAACATAACCGTCCCGACGGGGACCGGCGACAAGCTCACGCCTACCCAAGGCCGAGGCTTTCCCGGATTCCTTTCCGGCATGCATGCAAGGCACATGAGGAGGATTACCATCACAATAATATTCATTTCCAACAGCAAGGAAATCACTGATATGGTTCCATGCAAATGATCATGTCACATGAAATAACAAGTCCTCCGAAGTAAGGTGGTGTTATAAACGTGTCAAATAACACACCAAAAACATTATGCCAGGGTTCAGAATGCTTGCCTTCATGGTGTGGAGAGGTGGGGGTGCTCTCCAAAATTTTGAAAGCTTCTTTCTCTCCCAAAAATCCTATTTTCAATAATATGCAAATAACACCTATTTCAAAAACAGTACAAAAAGTTGTTTGGAAAATATTCAAATAAATCTTAAAATAAACTAGACAATATTTGAGAGATGTAGGAAAAAGAATTAATTCATTTGGAGTTATATTTAAAAAGTTATAGCCAGTCAAAGTTCTGGTCAAATCTGTTATTTAAATTAAAACAGAAAAGAAAACGTTTCGGAGGGGAATACGCTTTCGGAGCGGGGAAAACGTACTAGGCGGATTACGTCTTCACTTAATCCCACGTGGACAGGCACGGGGTCGCTGACAGTGGGTCCAGGGGGCCCACTAGTCAGGTTTGACTAGTCTCTTTCGCTCTCCTTCCTCTGTCCCGAGCGGAGGCGGAGCTCCGGCGATTGTCGCCGGCGACTGGCGGCTCCTCGCGGGGCCCTGAGGGCGGGGATGGATCCGCCACTCCAGTGCGGTCCTCCCGGTGGTCGCAGGGTAGCTGGAGGTGGAGGGAGCTGCCGGCGGCGAGCTCCGCGGCGGAGGAAAGCTTCGGTGGCGAAGTGACATTGTGGCGGCGATGGTTCCCGATCAAAATCAAGTAGTGGGAAAGGTTCATGGGAGGATGAGGAAGTTCCTGGCGAAGAGAACGGAGAGGGGGAGGTACTGGAGGTGCCGGATTGGCCGGGGCGGTGGCGGCGGCCGGAGTTGCCGGAGATGAGGAAGGAGGCCTCCCCGGGTCGAATGCGAGGCAGGGGAGCGCCATGGGGGTAGCATAAGGTCGCCTGCGTGCTCGGGGAAGCTCGGGGGGGTCCATTTATAGCGCGCCAAGGTCGGTTCCGCGGCGGTGGGGATAAGCTCTCCGGCGAACCGTCTCTCTGTAGCTAGGGTGACGTGGCGGCGGCGAACGCTAGCGGACACCCGTGTGGATGAGCTCGGGCTGTGCCGGGGCCAGGTGGCGAGCCGGGGTGGCTTGGGCGGCGCTGAATGGAGCAGGGGCTGTCGGCGGCGGCGGCGGCTAGCTCTTGGCCTGCCGGGCGTGGCGGGGGCTGCTTGGCGCGTTGCGGTGAGAAGGGTAGCGCGTGGCGAGGTGCTGCAGAGCGAGCCAAAACCGTGGGGGCCAGCGTGTCGGCTCGTGCGCGCGGCTGCAATATGCGCGCTCTGGGCGTGCCCAGAGCACGCCGACCATCTGTTCGGCAAAATGCCCTGGCCTGCTAGATGGCTTGGTTGGAGCTGAGGATTAGCAGTTCTAGGCTATGGCTTGCAAGGGGATCAGTAGACAAGCTGGTTTGGTCAGGAGATCAGGTTCACAGTGCAAACCAAAAATTCATGCCAAAACAGATCATGCCCATATGGTGTTTGACAAAATGCTAAGGGCACTTAGGCATTTCTTGGAGTGGCCAAAATCTCCAAATCAGTGTCTCTGTGGATGAAAGAGAGGGTGGTGATGTTAGTTGGTGAAATGCACAAACTTGTTAGTGCAAGTCTAGCAGAATTTCAATTCTGGACAGGAAATAAATGGCATTATTTCATGAACCAAAATTAATCCAATGGGTGCATGCTCCTGGACTTAAGGGTTTGGCAAGGGGGACTACCAGTAGAAAAAGTAATCATGGATATAGGAGCAATTAAAATGGTGGTTGCTGTACAAATCATCAAGTTGGTCCAGAATGGAAATGAGGTTGATTCACTCAATATTTTCAAAGAACAACCCTGGATTTTTGCACAAAATGGAATAATATGCTCCTACTGACCTCCCCTAATTTTGGTAGAAGTTTTAAAGAAATATAAAAAGGGTTGTAGTGCAAAATGCACTCTGGACCAGAGAAGAAAAACTGAGTGTAGGGCTCAAAATATTTCATGAATGAAATATATTTTTGCATAATAGTGATTTAAAAACATAACATGACATCTCCAAATTTTTGTGGAAATTTTAAGTGAATCTATCAAATGGTTGTAGTTCAAATATGGCCATATAACCTTGAAAAACTATTTTCAAGAAGGTAAAGATCAAGCAATTAACTTAGTTAATTAGTTATACTGATAAAAGGAAAGTTTTTCTTGAGAGGTTAAACAAGTCCAATAACATATTTGAAAAGTTTTCTCCTTGGGAAAAACTCATCATAACAGGGAAGGAAATGATTTAAAAATCAAAATGGAGCTCAGAAATCCAAAGTTTTAATTCCTAGCAAAATTTTAATTTAATAAAACAAGGCCAAATTTTTGGGGTGTCACAATACTATCCCCCTTAAGAAAAATCTCGTCCTCGAGATTTGCTAAGAGCCGTTGTGAAAAACAAAAGTTCCATATGCATTCGAGCGGTTGTGAGACTGCTGCCGTGGTGCTGTGTGAAATTAATTAATCCGCGTCGTGAAGTGGCAGGTGTAGCAATTCAGGAAAAAGAAGTCTCACTCCAGGATTTTGCGAGGGAAAAACAGTTAATTTTTTAGGAGCATAATCCACAACAAAAACTACACACATTAGTAGAAGCCAAATAATTGACTCGTCGTACAAACTCAGGGTATCACGCATAAGTCACACACATAAATAAATGTTGCAAGGAACAAATACAATAGCGACGTCTAAAATGAAAATGGTAACTGGGTGGGGTCCTGATAAAATGTCTCTGGTAAAGGGATACACTCCTCTTCTATCGGAGGAAGTGGATTGACCAGTCGATGTATGCGTCTCTCCGGGTCGGGTCTCAGTGGTCTGCCGATGGCAATCTGAGGATTTAAATCTGCGAGGCTCTGGAGATAATCCATCACTCGCTGGTTCAAATGCTCTTGAGCAATGATGTACTGGATAAGGTTGGCCAGAACTGGGTCTCTCTCAATACGTCCACCGGGAAAAGATGTTACTTCTCCGGGTGCTGCACGACTCGGAAAGTAATAATATCCTCGTTCGCGGGCATAGGGTACTGCGGATCGAAGACGAGCAATCGCTTCTTTCGCAGCAGCTTCTATGGCCAGGTGTGGGGTTGGCATAGATTTCCCCACGAAGGAAACTTCTATTGGATCTTGGTTGGGGTCTACAGGAGGAATGTGTACTGCTGCCCAATATTCCGAGGTGGATGGGGTGATCCTCGATTTGAACAGCTCGTACTGAGGTGGCTGGGTAGAACCCATGGTACTGCGGGTAAAATCCCACAATATTTTGACAAAGCTACCTGGGGTTGCATCTGGGGTTCTCAGATGAATGCTGGGGCTCGGCATGACAGGAAAAAGCGTGAGTGTTGTGCACAAAGTGAGGGTTGTTGGGTAAGGTCACAAGGTGGTCTTTATATAGCAATGGAGCCGGGTCGTTTTACCGTGGTGAAAGGTAATAAATTTGCCAGCTTAGCTCCAAAGGTCAGGTCAGTGTCGGAGATACACATATCTCATAAAGAGACGTGTTACTGTGGTTGTCGTCGGGTTGGTTTTGGTAGTCGTGCCCGGAAAATATGCAGCTATGCGCTGACCAAAAATGCAAGGCTACTATTAAAGCAGAGGCACAAAGACAGGCTGCGTTAAAATACGCGGTCGCATGATTACAAAGCGAGGATACATTGAAACTTGGTGCTACTCATACGGCTTAGTCTACCTCGTTCATGTCTAAACGGGCGTGCCTGGTGGATGTCGAGGCTTCTCCACGTGTCTCACTGCCGGGATTAGTCGGAGATGGCGGGGGAACTGCAGGGTCGGGGTAGTGATGATGACCATCGCGGGGATTGTTGGCCACAACTCCGTTGGAGTGTGCTCCCAAAATGCGACGAAGCACCTCTGGGGTTATCGCAGCACCTTGGCCGATGGCTGGGGCAGATCTTGGGGTCTCGATCGGTTGTCCAAACAGCACGACTGGGTTGTCGGCGTTGGGCTCGTTTTCTCCTCTCGCCGGGGCTCGACGAACCAGCTCTCCACGAGCTGCGATTAGATCAATGGTGATCTGGTCGAACAGTGCCTCTAGTGCACTTACATAGCGCACTAGGTGCAACAATGCGGGGTCCGTCTCGTGATCTCCGTTGGCAACTTGGGGTGGTCTACCATACCCTTCACGTCTGGGGTAGTAGTGGAACGAGCGACAGTTAACTCTGGGCGACAAGTGCCTGAGATGAACTATAGCCTCTCGAGCGGCTAGCTGGATGGCTTGTGGCTCAAAGGAAGTTGTCCTTCCAGTGAACCTGTAGGGGCGCTCGGGTGCTAGACCCCTACCGTAGATGTGCACAGTGGCCCAGAATTGACGGTCTTCACCGCTCATGGGTCCTTGATACACAACATATTCTGGTGGCTCCTCTAACGCGTAGGCACGACGGGTGAGGTTTGCGAGGATGGTCACAAAACCTCCAAGGTTGGTTGCTGTGGTTTCGTTGTGCACTATAGGTCCAGGCATTGTGGCTCGGTTTGGGGTAGCGGCTGTGCTGTGCTGGGTTGAGGCTAGCGTGCCCTTTTTATAAGAAAAAGGGGACGGAGTCTTCCTTCGCACGCTTGCGAGAAAGGACTATTTAGGGGCCAGTCACTGGCGCATGAGTGACAGGTTAGGTTGATAGGTTGGGCACCGACTGCCAAAAAGGTGTTGGGTCACTGTGTGGCTATCTTGCACGAGAAGCTTGGCTGGGGTTTGGCTAAGGTCTAGTGGGTTGGTTTGCCTAAGTTTATTGACCTGGCTAAGATAGGATTAGCCAATGGTCAGCCTGGCTCTGATACCAAGTCTGTCACGACCGGTTTTCCGGGTAATAAATTTCCAGAAAAGACCGTCGTGCTCATCAGCCCCAGGATTACTGTTAGCTGATGAGGCTCCAACTTGATACAGAAATTCCAAGCAAAATACAAAATATGTAGTACAAGACCATTCTGGCCAGTGAGTACAACAAATGGTTTCTAGTGGTTGATGGCGGAAGCGGGTTGTGAAACATCAGTGTCTATGGGACTCCATTTCCCACGGGAACAGCTGACCAGGTTAATTCCTATCTTCGCGAGGCTGCTATCTCCATTGAGTGGGTTCCGGGGCTGGCATCGCGTCGCTCCTCTCCGTGCAAGAAAATCTGGCCAAGACAATAGCCAGGGACAAGCCAGTGAGTACTTTGAATGTACTCGCAAACATTATGAACACAGGTATAATATAACCATGATGTGCTAAAAATATTATAAGCCCATGACGTCAGTCACAAAGATAAATAAATCTCGGATACGTGCAAGCAAGTTATTTATAAAATTGCAATAACATAGTAGTATTAAAATATATGAAATAAATAACAAGCAATGCCACAGTCGGGCGTCTTAGCGACACCACATAAAGGGCTTTAAAAAGAATGCCACAGTCGGGCGTCTGAGCGACACCACATAAAGGGCTTTAAAAGAAATGCCACAGTCGGGCGTCTGAGCGACACCACATAAAGGGCTTTAAAAGAAATGCCACAGTCGGGCGTCTGAGCGACACCACATAAAGGGCTTTAAAAGAAATGCCACAGTCGGGCGTCTGAGCGACACCACATAAAGGGCTTTAAAAGAAATGCCACAGTCGGGCGTCTGAGCGACACCACATAAAGGGCTTTAAAAGAAATGCCACAGTCGGGCGTCTGAGCGACACCACATAAAGGGCTTTTAAAAGAAATAATCATAATGAATATCCCGGAGGTAGAACCATCCCGGAGATACTCGGTAATAACAATAATATCACGGGTTAGTCAACAATAATAATAATCATAGATATCACAAGTCACGAGTAGTAATTCCATTTCTGGTTAACCGTTTCACCTCCGAAGACCGACACTAAGACCGATACCTGACCCATCCCAGACTGTAATCCTTAACCATGGACACGGCTATTCGAATAGGTTTAATATCTCTGCAGAGAGTGTACTCTTTACCCACGAGTAACGGATTCCTTTAGTCCATCGGACTAATTCCGTCTACGGTCTTTTAATTGAAACACACCTGACTTGCACACACCAGCTTTCACTCGTGTCTGGAATCACCCATGACACCTGTTAAGCAAAACTCTAAGTGGGGAGGCTACAACCTCGCGTAGCATGGGATCAAATTTCTATCGCGCGCTCTAAGGGGTGCCCCCCTCTCGGTCCCAACCGGATACACCCATGCCCCCGGACCAGGTGGCATGCCTACCGGCTACAACCGGTATCTTCCACCATGGCCTCTCTGTACGGTGTGTGCCAAGACAAGGGTTAACAACTTACTGAACCATACCCCACCTACGGTAGGGACCAGTGGCAGTACGAAAACAAGTATGGGGGTTACCGGAACAAGACTCGATCTATGGCCGACTCAGGAGGCTTATGAGTTCCCTGCATGACATGTATAACAAATATATTTCAACCGAAGAAATCACCACTCAATGTACCTTACCATGCCATACCGGACATAACCGTCCCGACGGGGACCGGCGACAAGCTCACGCCTACCCAAGGCCGAGGCTTTCCCGGATTCCTTTCCGGCATGCATGCAAGGCACATGAGGAGGATTACCATCACAATAATATTCATTTCCAACAGCAAGGAAATCACTGATATGCTTCCATGCAAATGATCATGTCACATGAAATAACAAGTCCTCCGAAGTAAGGTGGTGTTATAAACGTGTCAAATAACACACCAAAAACATTATGCCAGGGTTCAGAATGCTTGCCTTCATGGTGTGGAGAGGTGGGGGTGCTCTCCAAAATTTTTGAAAGCTTCTTTCTCTCCCAAAAATCCTATTTTCAAGAATATGCAAATAACACCTATTTCAAAAACAGTACAAAAAAGTTGTTTGGAAAATATTCAAATAAATCTTAAAATAAACTAGACAATATTTGAGAGATGTAGGAAAAAGAATTAATTCATTTGGAGTTATATTTAAAAAGTTATAGCCAGTCAAAGTTCTGGTCAAATCTGTTATTTAAATTAAAACAGAAAAGAAAACGTTTCGGAGGGGAATACGCTTTCGGAGCGGGGAAAACGTACTAGGCGGATTACGTCTTCACTTAATCCCACGTGGACAGGCACGGGGTCGCTGACAGTGGGTCCAGGGGGCCCACTAGTCAGGTTTGACTAGTCTCTTTCCCTCTCCTTCCTCTGTCCCGAGCGGAGGCGGAGCTCCGGCGATTGTCGCCGGCGACTGGCGGCTCCTCGCGGGGCCCTGAGGGCGGGGATGGATCCGCCACTCCAGTGCGGTCCTCCCGGTGGTCGCAGGGTAGCTGGAGGTGGAGGGAGCTGCCGGCGGCGAGCTCCGCGGCGGAGGAAAGCTTCGGTGGCGAAGTGACATTGTGGCGGCGATGGTTCCCGATCAAAATCAAGTAGTGGGAAAGGTTCATGGGAGGATGAGGAAGTTCCTGGCGAAGAGAACGGAGAGGGGGAGGTACTGGAGGTGCCGGATTGGCCGGGGCGGTGGCGGCGGCCGGAGTTGCCGGAGATGAGGAAGGAGGCCTCCCCGGGTCGAATGCGAGGCAGGGGAGCGCCATG
The DNA here is from genome assembly GCF_018294505.1 of Triticum aestivum. Taxonomy (NCBI): domain Eukaryota; kingdom Viridiplantae; phylum Streptophyta; class Magnoliopsida; order Poales; family Poaceae; genus Triticum; species Triticum aestivum. The sequence continues at coordinate 42,653,425 of NC_057794.1, read as the reverse complement.
GGGGTAGCATAAGGTCGCCTGCGTGCTCGGGGAAGCTCGGGGGGTCCATTTATAGCGCGCCAAGGTCGGTTCCGCGGCGGTGGGGATAAGCTCTCCGGCGAACCGTCTCTCTGTAGCTAGGGCGACGTGGCGGCGACGAACGCTAGCGGACACCCGTGTGGATGAGCTCGGGCTGTGCCGGGGCCAGGTGGCGAGCCGGGGTGGCTTGGGCGGCGCTGAATGGAGCAGGGGCTGTCGGCGGCGGCGGCGGCTAGCTCTTGGCCTGCCGGGCGTGGCGGGGGCTGCTTGGCGCGTTGCGGTGAGAAGGGTAGCGCGTGGCGAGGTGCTGCAGAGCGAGCCAAAACCGTGGGGGCCAGCGTGTCGGCTCGTGTGCGCGGCTGCAATATGCGCGCTCTGGGCGTGCCCAGAGCACGCCGACCATCTGTTCGGCGAAATGCCCTGGCCTGCTAGATGGCTTGGTTGGAGCTGAGGATTAGCAGTTCTAGGCTATGGCTTGCAAGGGGATCAGTAGACAAGCTGGTTTGGTCAGGAGATCAGGTTCACAGTGCAAACCAAAAATTCATGCCAAAACAGATCATGCCCATATGGTGTTTGACAAAATGCTAAGGGCACTTAGGCATTTCTTGGAGTGGCCAAAATCTCCAAATCAGTGTCTCTGTGGATGAAAGAGAGGGTGGTGATGTTAGTTGGTGAAATGCACAAACTTGTTAGTGCAAGTCTAGCAGAATTTCAATTCTGGACAGGAAATAAATGGCATTATTTCATGAACCAAAATTAATCCAATGGGTGCATGCTCCTGGACTTAAGGGTTTGGCAAGGGGGACTACCAGTAGAAAAAGTAATCATGGATATAGGAGCAATTAAAATGGTGGTTGCTGTACAAATCATCAAGTTGGTCCAGAATGGAAATGAGGTTGATTCACTCAATATTTTCAAAGAACAACCCTGGATTTTTGCACAAAATGGAATAATATGCTCCTACTGACCTCCCCTAATTTTGGTAGAAGTTTTAAAGAAATATAAAAAGGGTTGTAGTGCAAAATGCACTCTGGACCAGAGAAGAAAAACTGAGTGTAGGGCTCAAAATATTTCATGAATGAAATATATTTTTGCATAAAAGTGATTTAAAAACATAACATGACATCTCCAAATTTTTGTGGAAATTTTAAGTGAATCTATCAAATGGTTGTAGTTCAAATATGGCCATATAACCTTGAAAAACTATTTTCAAGAAGGTAAAGATCAAGCAATTAACTTAGTTAATTAGTTATACTGATAAAAGGAAAGTTTTTCTTGAGAGGTTAAACAAGTCCAATAACATATTTGAAAAGTTTTCTCCTTGGGAAAAACTCATCATAACAGGGAAGGAAGTGATTTAAAAATCAAAATGGAGCTCAGAAATCCAAAGTTTTAATTCCTAGCAAAAATTTTAATTTAATAAAACAAGGCCAAATTTTTGGGGTGTCACATCAGCTGGGGGGTGAAGATCGCCCGCTCCTTCCGCAGCGCCGCGAGCCGCTGCGCCTCGGCCGACTTCACGCCCTTTCCCTTGTCGGCTATCGGGGCCATGGCGGAGGTGGTGGGGAAGGTCGACGGCGTGGTGATGCTGGTGGCAATGGGGGGGCGGAGCGCGGCTCTCTCGGCTTCGAGGAGAAGGGGGGAGCGGCGGAGTTTGTGAAGAAGGAGTAGCAGCAACCAGCAAGGGGGAACGAACTGCCCCTGTTTCCTCTGCTTATAAAGAGGGACGGGGAGGACGTTTCGCCCTTCCTAAAAAACAACCACCCACGATCTCCCCCACGATGCCGCATTCAACGCGTGCCGTTATGGTGGAGCGCGGTGGATACAGAGCGAGATTTGGTGTAGCCCAGCCCGCGTGTGCCCGTGCCCTGTCTTGGGCCTGGCCCAACAGCGCTCGGCACCGTGTCTGGCCCAGGCCCGGGGGCTCCTGTCGGTGTACTAGAATAGGGGTACCCTAGTACCCCGAACTTGTGCACGGGCAGTTGCAGCACCCCGCGGCAAGGCTTGCCGGGCGAACGCCAAGACCCTCCAAGGTTCCCTTGGAGCCATCCAAGAACAAAGTACATAAGCTAAGGAGACAAGACCCCGGCAAGAGGAGCTTGTCGGGAAGGCCAATCAAGGCGCACCAAGGAACTTGCCGCGACGCGCCACGCGCTCCGGCAAGGCGACAAGGCCCCGGCAAGAGGAGCTTGCCGGAAGACTAAACGAGGTACCTCGAAGCCCGGCGAGCGACAAGCTCCGGCCCGACAAGATAGCAGCAGCGGCAAGACCGCTTGCCGCGGCAGGCGGCCACTCTGCCGCCCACGCTCCAGCGTATCCACCAACGTGTCGCCTCTGGGGGCCTCCTTCCAGGGCTGCGCCCAGTGCGGGAGGCTGTCAGCCGCGGTGCGCTAGTGGCATGCGAAGCTGACAAGATCGCCATCGTGGAGAACGGTGGTGCCCTAATGGTCCCTTCCTGCACTATCGGGCGGACCTCAGACGGGCATTTAATGCCCTTGTCCCCTGCCGTCAGAAGTTAGGTAGGGTGCAATGTTACAAGCAACTGTATCACCTACATCGCTTTTTCGTTTTTCCCTCCTCTTGCGTTGCACCTGCGGTGACCCCTTTAGCGTATAAAAGGAGGCCCATGGCAACGTAGAGGGGGTTGGAAGGTTTCGGAATTCGATCCACTTTGGACTCATTTGTAAACCCATGAAGGACACCACGCTCTCTCGAGAGCAAGGAACACAAAGAGAATATAGCCAGACAAGCAGCAGTAGGAGTATTATCTCTCGGAGAGCTCCGAAGCTGGGTAAACCGCTCGTGTGCTTCGCCTCGATCTGCTCTTCGTGCAACCTCCGCCCCCACCGAACCGAAAGGGGCCCGGTCCGCCGGCCCCATAGGTGTTCGTGGGTCAGTTTCCCCCGACAAGAGAGGGGGAGAACTTTGTATTGAGATTCAAAGAGAGAGAAGAAGCCATCTAGCTACTAACTATGGCCCCGAAGGTCTGAGGTAAACTACTCACACTTCATCGGAGAGGCTATGATGATGTAGAAGCCCTCCGTGATGACGGCCCTCTTCCGGCGGAGCTCCGGAACAGGCCCCAATATGGGATCTCATGGATACAGAAAGTTGCGGCGGTGGAATTAGGTTTTTGGCTCCTCCCCTGATCGTTTGGGGGTACATGTGTATATATAGGAGGAAGAAGTACGCAGGAGGAGCAACGAGGGGCCCACGAGGCAAGGGGTGCGCCCTAGGGGGGCGCCCCCCACCCTCGTGACCGCCTCTTTTGTTCCTTGGAGCAGGGTCCAAGTCTCATGGATCACGTTCGGTGAGAAAATCACGTTCCCGAAGGTTTTATTCCGTTTGGACTCCATTTGATATTCCATTTCTTCGAAACACTGAAATAGGCAAAAAACAGCAATTCTGGGCTGGGCCTCCGGTTAATAGGTTAGTCACAAAAATAATATAAAAGTGGAAAATAAAGCCCAATATAGTCCAAAACAGTAGATAATATAGCATGGAGCAATCAAAAATTATAGATACGTTGGAGACGTATCAGGCATCCCCAAGCTTAATTCCTGCTCGTCCTCGAGTAGGTAAATGATAAAAAGAGAATTTTTGATGCGGAGTGCTACTTGGCATAATTTCAATGCAAATATTCTTAATTGTGGTATGAATATTCAGATTAGAAAGATTCAAGAAAAAAGTTTATATTGACATAAAAATAATAATACTTCAAGCATACTAATAAAGCAATTATGTCTACTCAAAATAACATGACCAAAGAAAGTTATCCCTACAAAATCATATAGTCTAGCTATGCTCCATCTTCACCACACAAAGTATTTAAATCATGCACAACCCCGATGACAAGCCAAGCAATTTTTTCATACTCTAACTTTTTCAAAACTTTTTCAATCTTCACGCAATACATGAGCGTGAGCCATGGATATAGCACTATAGGTGGAATAGAATGTGGTTGTGGAGAAGACAAAAAGTAGGGGAAGATAGTCTCACATCAACTAGGCGTATCAACGGGCTATGGAGATGCCCATCAATAGATATCAATGTGAGTGAGTAGGGATTGCCATGCAACAGATGCACTAGAGCTATAAATGTATGAAAGCTCAACAAAAGAAACTAGTGGGTGTGCATCCAACTTGCTTGCTCACGAAGACCTAGGGCAATTTTGAGGAAGCCCATCATTGGAATATACAAGCCAAGTTCTATAATGTAAAATTCCCACTAGTATATGAAAGTGACAACAATATGAGACTCTCTATATGAAGAAACATGTGCTACTTCGAATCACAATATATGAGACTCACTATATCATTGTGTCTACTTTGAAGCACAAGTGTGGAAAAAGATAGTAGCATTGCCCCTTTTTATTTATTTCTTTTTTGGACAATGCTCTATTGAATGATGATCATCACACTTTTATTTATTACAACTCAATGATTACAACTCGATTCTAAAACAAAGTATGACTCTATATGGATGCTCCAACGGGTACCGGGATAGCAATGAATCAAGAGTGACAAGTATGAAGAAATTATGAACGGTGGCTTTTCCACAAATACTATGTTCAACTACATGATCATGCTAAGCAATATGAAAATATGAATGTGTCATGATGAACTAGATGTGGAAAGTTGCATGGCAATAATCTCGGAATGGCTATGGAAATGCCATAATAGGTAGTATGGTGGCTGTTTTGAGGAAGTATATGGTAGGTGTATGATACCGGCGAAAGTGCGCGATATTAGAGAGGCTAGCAAAGGTGGAAGGGTGAGAGTGCGTATAATCCATGGACTCAACATTAGTCATAAAGAACTCATATACTTATTGCAAAAATCTAGAAGTTATCAAAGCAATGTTTTACGCACATGCTCCTAGGGGGATAGATTGGTAGGAAAAGACCATCGCTCATCCCCGACCACCACTCATAAGGAAGACAATCAATACATAAATCATGCTCGACTTCATCACATAATGGTTCACCATACGTGCATGCTACAGGAATCACAAACTTTAACACAAGTATTCTTTAAATGCACAACTACTCAACTAGAATGACTTTAATATTATCACCTCCATATCTCAAAACAATTATCATGCTTCAATCTTTTCTTAGTATTCAACACACTCAAAAGAAAGTTTCACAAATCTTGAATACCAAGCATATTATTATTAAGCAAATTACCATGCTATTAAGAGACTCTCAAAATAATTTAAGTGAAGCATGAGCGATCAATAGTTTCTTTAAAAAAATCCACCATCGTGCTCTAAAAGATCTAAGTGAAGCACACAGAGCAAAATTATCTAGCTCAAAAGATATAAGTGAAGCACATAGAGCAAAACTTCTTAGCTCAAAAGATATAAGTGAAGCACATAGAGCAAAACTACTTAGCTCAAAAGATATAAGTGAAGCACATAGAGTATTCTATCAAATTTTAATTCATGTATGGCTCTCTCAAAAGGTGTGTGCAGCAAGGATGATTGTGGCATACTAATACACAAAGACAAAAATAATACAAGACGCTCCAAGAAAAACACATATCATGTTGGTGAATAAAAATATAGCTCCAAGTAAATTACCGATGGAAGTGGACGAAAGAGGGGATGCCTTCTGGGGAATCCCCAAGCTTTGACTTCTTGGTGTCCTTGGATTATCTTGGGGGTGCCATGGGCATCCCAAATCTTAGGCTCTTGCCACTCCTTGTTCCATGATCCATCAAAAGAATTCACCCAAAACTTGAATACTTCACAACACAAAACTCAAAATAGAAAACTCGTGAGCTCCGTTAGCGAAAGAAAACAAAATACCACTTCAAGGTACTGTAATGAACTCATTATTTATTTATATTGGTGTTAAACCTACTGTATTCCAACTTCTCTATGGATTATAAACTATTTTACTAGCCATAGATTCATCAAAATAAGCAAACAACACACGAAAAACAGGATCTGTCAAAAACTGAACAATCTGTAGTAATCTGTAGCTAGCGCAAGATCTGGAACCCCAAAAATTCGAAAATAAATTTCTGGACGTGCGGAATTTATCTATTAATCATCTTCAAAAAGAATTAACTAAATAGAACTCTTAAAATAAAAATGACAGCAGTTCTCGTGAGCGCTAAAGTTTCTGTTTTTTACAGCAAGTTCAACAAGACTTTCCCCAAGTCTTCCCAACGGTTCTACTTGGCACAAACACTAATTAAACACAAAAAACACAACCAAAACAGAGGCTAAAGAATTTATTAATTACTAAGCAGGAGCAAAAATAAAGGAATAAAAATAAAATTGGGTTGCCTCCCAACAAGCGCTATCGTTTAACGCCCCTAGCTAGGCATAAAAGCGAGGATAGATCTAGGTATTGCCATCTTTGGTAGGCAATTCATAAGTGGCTCTCATCATAGTTTCATATGGTAATTTTATTTTCTTTCTAGGAAAGTGTTCCATGCCCTTTTTAATGGAAATTGAAATCTAATATTCCCTTCCTGCATATCAATAATCGCACCAACCATTCTAAGGAAAGGTCTACCAAGTATAATAGGGCAAGAAAGATTCCAATCTATATCAAGAACAATGAAATCTACGTGCACATAATTCCTATTTGCAACAATAAGAACATCATTAATCCTTCCCATAGGTTTGTTAATAGTGGAATCCGCAAGATGCAAGTTTAGAGAGCAATCATCAAAATTACGGAAATCTAGCAAATCACATAAAGTCTTGGGAATAGTTGAGACACTAGCACCCAAATCACACAAAGCATAAAACTCATGATCTTTAATTTTAATTTTAATAGTTGGTTCCCACTCATCATAGAGTTTTCAAGGGATAGAAACTTTCAACTCAAGTTTTTCTTCATAAGATTGCATCAAGCCATCAACAATATGTTCGGTGAAGGCTTTATTTTGACTATAAGCATGTGGAGAATTTAGCACGGATTGCAACAAGGAAATACAATCAATTAAAGAGCAACTTTCATAATTAAATTCCTTGAAATCCAATATAGTGGGTTTAGCAACATGTAGATTTTTATTTCTTTCAATCCCACTTTCATCAATTTCATCATTAAGATCTAAATACTCCGAATTTTTAGAATGCCTTCTAGGTAAAGGAAGATCATATTCAGTTTCATCAAGATTCATATTGCAAAATAAAGATTTAATAGGGGACACATCAATAACTTTTAGATCTTCATCTTGATTTTCATAGGAATCCGGTTTAGCAGCCATCTTATTAACTAAGGTGGCTTGCATATCCAAAATTTTAGCAGTCATCTTTTCTAGACGAGCAATTTGGGATCTTATACCCTCAAATTCTTTAGACATATCATCAAGCTCTTTAGTCATATAACTCATAAAACTTTTTTGTTCCTTAAGCTCGTTTCTAAAGAAATTATTATGCTCAAATTGCAAAACCATAAACTTCCTAACATTGGTTTCGATCTCCTCTAACCTTTTAAGGTGAAAATCACCAAATCTCGGTTGAGCCATCGCGACAAACAAGCAATCTAACACACGAGCAAACAAAAAGGCAAGCGGGCAAAAAGAGGCAAATAGAGAGGGAGGATAGAGAGAGAGAGCGAATAAAACGGCAAGGGTGAATTGGGGGAGAGGAAAACGAGAGGAAAATGGCAAATAATGTAATGCGAGAGATAGGGATTGTGATGGGTACTTGGTATGTTGACTTTTTGCATAGACTCCCCGGCAACGGCGCCAGAAATCCTTCTTGCTACGTCTTCAGTTTGCGTTGGTTTTCCCCGAAGAAGAAGGGATGATGCGGCAGAGTAGCGTAAGTATTTCCCTCAGTTTTTCAGAACCAAGGTATCAATCCAGTAGGAGGCCACGCTCAAGTCCCTCGTACCTGCACAAAACGATAGGTACTCACAACCAACGCGATTAGGGGTTGTCAATCCCTTCACGGTCACTTACGAGAGTGAGATCGGATAGATATAATATTTTTGGTATTTTTGGTATAAAGATGCAAAGTAAAAAGTAAAAAGCAAAGCAAGATTAAAGTGATGGAGATTGATATGATGAGAATAGACCCGGGGGCCATAGGTTTCACTAGTGGCTTCTCTCAAGAGCATAAGTATTCTACGGTGGGTGAACAAATTACTGTTGAGCAATTGACAGAATTGAGCATAGTTATGAGAATATCTAGGCATGATCATGTATATAGGCATCACGTCCGTGACAAGTAGATCGAAACAATTCTGCATCTACTACTATTACTCCACTCATCTACCGCTATCCAGCATGCATCTAGAGTATTAAGTTAAAAACAGAGTAACGCCTTAAGCAAGATGACATGATGTAGAGAGATAAATTCATGCAATATGAAATAAACCCCATCTTGTTATCCTCGATGGCAATGATACAATACGTGCCTTGCTGCCCCTTCTGTCACTGGGTAAGGACACCGCAAGATCGAACCCAGAGCTAAGCACTTCTCCCATGCCAAGAACTACCAATCTAGTTGGCCAAACCAAACGGATAATTCGAAGAGACTTGCAAAGATAACCAATCATATATAAAAGAATTCAGAGAAGATTCAAATATTATTCATAGATAGACTTGATCACAAACCCACAATTCATCGGTCTCAACAAACACACCGCAAAAAGAAGATTACATTGAATAGATCTCCACAAGAGAGGGGGAGAACTTTGTATTGAGATTCAAAGAGAGAGAAGAAGCCATCTAGCTACTAACTATGGACCCGAAGGTCTGAGCTAAACTACTCACACTTCATCGGAGAGGCTATGATGATGTAGAAGACCTCCGTGATGACGAACCTGTTCCGTCAGAGCTCCGGAACAGGCCCCAAGATGGGATCTCGTGGATACAGAAAGTTGCGGCGGTGGAATTAGGTTTTTGGCTCCTCCCCTGATTGTTTGGGGGTACGTGTGTATATATAGGAGGAAGAAATATGCTGGAGGAGCAATGAGGGGCCCACGAGGCAGGGGGCGCCCCCCACCCTGGTGACCGCCTCTTTTGTTCCTTGGAGCAGGGTCCAAGTCTCCTGGATCACGTTCGGTGAGAAAATCACGTTCCCGAAGGTTTTATTCAGTTTGGACTCCGTTTGATATTCCGTTTCTTCGAAACACTGAAATAGGCAAAAAACAACAATTCTGAGCTCGGCCTCCGGTTAATAGGTTAGTCCCAAAAATAATATAAAAGTGGAAAATAAAGCCCAATATAGTCCAAAACAGTAGATAATATAGCATGGAGCAATCATTATAGATACGTTGGAGACGTATCAACAACCATGCTCTTGCATCCCGCAACACCGTGCTGACGAAGTATACTGGGTGCTCGACGAGGGTAGGCACACTGATGAGGCTTGCGCCTTCCGGGAGTTGGGGTGCCTCCTGAGGTGATGGGGCCCCCAACGCTTGGTCGCTTGTCGAGGCCTTTGCAGGTTCGGGGCGTCGTCCTGCTGAGCTTGATCCTCTGATGTCGCTGTTGCGGCCCTTGTGGCACCCTCCTGGTCTTGCGGCGTCCCTGCTCGAGGCGTAGCTCGGCGCAATGTGCCCTTGGCTTGGTGTTCTTTCCGAACCGCCACTAGAGCCGCGCTGGCGGAGTAGGGAGTGGCGACAAGATAAAGCACTAGGGGCTTGAGAGGTCGCGGCGCCACCATCATTGGAGGGCTGGTTAGGTATCTCTTGAGGTCTTGAGATGCTCGATTGGCCTCCGGGGTCCACTCGAATAGGCCCTTCTTCTTCATCAGCTTGAAGAAGGGTAGGGGCACACTCTCCCAGCTTGGAAATAAAGCGTCCTAATGTTGTGACCCATCGAACAAGCTTCTGCATTTCCTTGAGGGTTTGTGGTGGACTCATGTCTTCAATGGCCTTGACCTTCTCCGGGTTGGCCTCGATTCCCCTGTGGGACACAAGGAAGCCCAACAGCTTGCACGAAGGGACGCCAAACACGCACTTCTCCGGGTTGAGCCGCAAATCCACCTGGCAGAAGCTTTCAAAGGTCTCCTCCAGGTCTTGGATCAAGGTCCTCGCTTCCCGAGACTTCACCACGATGTCGTCGGCGTAGGCTTTAGTGTTCCTCCCGAGCTGCCAAACCAAGGCGATGTGCATGATCCACTGGAAGGTTGCGACTGCATTGCATAGTCCAAAAGGCATGCAAGTGTAGTAGTACACCCCACACGGGGACAGGAAGGCTGTCTTCTCCACATATTCTACCGCTATCTTGATCTGGTGATATCCTGAGAATGCATTCAGGAAGCATAGCAGGTCGCACTCGGTAGTTGAGTCAACGATCTGGTCGATGTGTGGAAGCGGGAACGGATCTTGGGGGCAGGCCTTGTTGACGTTCGTGAAGTCGATGCACATCTGCTCCTTCCCGCCTTTCTTGGGGACGACGACACGGTTTGTGATACATCTCCAACGTATCTATAATTTTTGATTGCTCCATGCCATATTATCTACTGTTTTGGACATTATTGGGCTTTATTATCCACTTTTATATTATTTTTGGGACTAACCTATTAACCGGAGGCCCAGCCTAGAATTATTGTTTTTTGCCTATTTTAGGGTTTCGAAGAAAAGGAATATCAAACGGAGTCCAAACGGAATGAAACCTTCGGAAACATGATTTTCTCATCACATAAGATCCAGGAGACTTGGACCCTCCGTCAAGAAAGCCACGAGGAGGTCATGAGGGTGGAGGGCGCGCCCCCTAGGGCACGCCCCTGCCTCGTGGGCCCCCTGTTGCTCCACCAACGTACTTCTTCCTCCTATATATATCCACGTACCCCCAAACAATCAGATACGGAGCCAAAAACCTAATTCCACCGCCGCAACTTTCTGTATCCACGAGATCCCATCTTGGGACCTGTTCTGGAGCTCCGCCGGAGGGGGCATCGATCATGGAGGGCTTCTACATCATCATCCAAGCCCCTCCGATGAAGTGTGAGTAGTTTACTTCAGACCTACGGGTCCATAGTTAGTAGCTAGATGGATCACTACTAGGAAAAGGCCTACTAATGGCGCACTAGTTTTGCCTACTAATGGCGCATCACTGGTGCGCCATTAGTAGCACGCCACTAGTAATTTTTACTAATGGTGCACCACTGGTGCGCCATTAGTATCTGGTATACTAATGGCACACCATCCAGTGCGCCATTAGTATATAACACCATGCGCCGTTAGTGTGCCTCCCAGGGGCCATATTTAACCATGTGCTTTGGCACACTAATGGCGCACTGCGGACGGATGCGCCATTAGTATACTTGGCATACTAATGGCGCACTCTGTAGTGATGCGCCATTAGTATGAATATTAGGTTTTATTTTTTTTTACTTTTCTGATTTTTGCACATGTTACAAAATATATTATTTGACAGAATATAGATAGTAGCACAGAGCAACAGCAGATTCATCGAATACAATAGAAGATTAGTCTCCAAATACAATTCATCATATTAGTCTCCGAATTCAAAAGACCGAACAAAGATAAAACATTACAAGTCTCGAGACCGCGAGTATCGAGTTTGTCGGAAGTAATACTAATCCTAACAAGTCCTACTAATCATCATCATACAACTTCTACTCGTTATTCATAACAAGTCATACGATCATCATCTTGATAGTCATCGAACCAACCCTACTTAATTGTTCTTAGCACATGATCATCAGTATTAGGCAGGACCTAAATACCCTATTTAAGCTAAAATAGCATAAAACAATATAGACCCTGACTCTCCATTATGGAGAATGGAGAACATCCTGTCTCCAATTCTTGCGCTTCGCTTCCTTTTGCTTCCAAGAAGCTCCTTACGACTGTCCATACATTTTTTCCATCCTTTGATTTTCATGTCTCCACTTCTTTTAGAAATCTCGTATGGACAGTTGAGATTCGTAGGACGACCTGGCTGTATGTTCAAAACATTAACACTACCTTTCAGATACATCATATGAGGCACACAATTCTCTGGGATTATCTGTTGAAAAACATAGTAATAACTTCATAGTTAGCAATGATGTACTAGTTTTAGAAGTATGCAAAAGATGCACGGATGTCGTAATAGTAAAAATCTTACCAGGGTATCTCCATGGTAGTTACCGTAGTTGAACACATGCACTAGTGGCACGTATTTACCATAATGTTGAGGAGTTTGATTGTAGATATTGTAATTCTCAATGTCAGTACAAAATCCGACCAAATGATTTTTCTCCTTGTAAGTTGTTAATTCGGAGCCATCGGTGTAGTGGGTTTTGTCTACCATCTCCCGCACATTCTTTGAACAATAAAAATAAGCTGTCAATGGAAATAAGCTGTCAACTATTTTGAAATAAACAATATAAATTAGCTAATAACTATGTTTGAGAAACTCACATAGCGGTAGAACTGGAGGCGTATCAACAAGGACCCAAATGTCCATATTGTCTTGGTTGATGTCAGGATTACCAAGATCCATGGTGATAAGCATACCCTCATCAAAACCATACATCTTGCAAAATGCTTCCCAATTTTTGCAACCAAAATGGGTTACGCTCTCAGAATTATATAGATTTACTTCAAAGTCCACATCGTGATGAGTCCTTAGGTGAATTTTCTTTGTTTCAGAAATTTCATGGTCTTCAAAATCCATCCTCTCCAAGACATAGCGTCTTGCATGGCATGGGATAAGCTATACTCGAATTGTAAAAGATGAAAATTACACGTTGAAATAGTTGAAGTCATGCTTAATTATGAAAATAACACTTGTCGTCGTTGTGTACCGTTTCAACTTCGAAGGTCTCCTCGAGCTTAATGCTGAAGCGCCGATCATCGTCCAGGTGAGGCATGTCGCACAGACCTCGATCGTCGTGGCACCAGTCGCACTCCGCCGGGAGACTTTCGTCGTCCGATGATGATGACGACATATCCTACGTTCATAATTCAAAACTACATCATTTAGGGTTTGTTGACACCGAGGCATCCTAAAAGCTAAGCTTTTATCATTTAGGGTTTGTCGACGCCGAGGCACCCTAAAAGCCTAAGCTTTCATCATTTAGGTTCTTATCGACACCGAGGCACCCTAAAAGCCAAGGTTTTATCATTTAGGGTTTGTCGACGTCGAGGCACCCTAAAAGCCTAAGCTTTCATCATTTAGGTTTTGTCGACGCCGAGGCACCCTAAAAGCCTAAGCGTACATCATTTAGGTTCTCATCGACACCGAGGCACCCTATAGAAGCCAAGTTAAGTTTTCATCATTTAGGGTTTATCGATGCCGAGGCACCCTAGGTTGGGCCTAATCACTTGGCACTAATCACTTGGCTCTATTGCCACCTATGTTGGGTTTATCATCTAGGGTTTATCGATGCTAACGAGAATTCTAAGTTGGGCCTAATCACTTGGCTCTATTGCCACCTATGGTTTAATGCAGCAAGAATGGCGGGGCAGTTGATCCTACTTAATTAAGTACTAAGATACCCCGGCCCATGCATTAGTAGCAAGTACCCCATATGTCCGATTTTTAGCAAAGTCATGCTAAAATTCACGGAAAATTTCAGCATGACCTTTGCTGAAAATAAGACATATGGAGTACCCGAATTTTCCGGAACGGAAGTTAATCGACATTCCGGCAAACTCAAGGGCCTCTCGGGGTACCTGCAAAATCATCACGACACGATGGTCGGAGACAAAACCCAGCAAACTAGCACCACAATGTGCCTCTACTTTCATATGGATGAAAAGGCCACAGACCATATGGTCCTCTGCTTTCATATGGACAAAAATCAGCTCAACTTATGTGAGCTTCCATTCCAGATCTAATAGGTCACCCAACAAAAAATCATGAATAGTTTTAGCTGAAAAAAATCATGGATTGCTGTTAACTGAAAATTAGTGAAAGAAACTGTTGCTGATCATGGATTACTGTTAATTAAAAATAGAGCATCTGGCTTGTCTTATCATGTTCACTAAGTCCACAAAAATGAATAGGTTCAGTAAACTTGAAGTACTCAACACTAAACATGGTTCAGAGCTCACTACACTACACTACATCGTGCAATGGTTCAGACCTCACTACACTAGAACAAGCTCACTACACTACACTACACATGCTTAAACTCTGAACATAAACAAACACCAGCAATGCAATATGTAAACTACCTCTGTTTCTAGGCAACAAGAGTTATCATCAATGCTTTTGAGTTTATTAAGTACCTTCAGTTCTGAGTTTTAAATGTCAAAAGAGCTTCACAGAATCTTGAATCCTCCAAATCACTCTTAACAGTTCTGCATTGCACAAAGGCAGCAATGAGCCAATGATATCAGTAGCAATAATAGGTGCTTACATTCTCATAACGTCAGTATTAGTTAACCAAAATTCAACCTACAGAGTTCTAGTACAGTGAGTAACTCCCAATTCTTTTAATAGAAGCACAATTAACAACACAACTAGGGAGTCTAGGACAATGCCACCAGATAGAATTTGAAGGAAAAACGTTCTTCCAGAACCTTCAAGCCACAATCATACATAGAGTGGCTGATCATATAAGCTATATTTAAATAAACATCAACTAAACTTGATGACAAGAAAAACTACAATCACATTGATACAAACTAGAGCATATAGCAATAGTAAATTGCTGCTCCATATAGCAATAGTAATGCACCTAATCAACATTGTAGAGCATCCTGTTACAAACTTGTTCTGATCCTGCAAATTAATGGGGAGGAAGAACTAGGGAGGGAGGGAATGGTAATGGTTCAGAGAAGAACAATAGTAATGCTCCATATAGCAATAGTAATGCTCCATATGTTCTGATCCATATAGCAAGAAGAACTAGGGAGGGAGGGAATGGGGAGGAAGGGTGGAGAGGGAGGAAGGAGGAGAGGTACCTGGGCGGGCGTGGCCAGTCGCCGGAGGGTCGGGTCGGGGTCGGCGGCGGCGTGGAAGGGGTGGCTCGAGGGCGTCCGAGCTCGTCCGGGTCCTCGTAGTCGAAGAGGAAGACGACGGCGGTCCTCCTGGGCGCCTCGGTTGGTCGTGGGGAGGCCGGCGGCCACGTGCTTCGCGGGTCGGGGGGCGCGGGGGCGGCGGCGCGGGGGAGCGGGGGCGGCGGCGCGGGGGAGCCGGAGCGGGTGTGGCGAGGGATGGAAGGGGATCTGGCGAGGGAGAGGGAAGGAGGTATCGGGCGAAGGGCCGGGTATCCAGCTATAGAGGGGGGAATGTTAGTAATAGCGCACCATCGAGAGGTGCGCCATGAAAACACTCATAGCAATGGCGCACCATTCTCTGGTGCGCCATTAGTAACTTTTTTTCTGATAGCAATGGCGCACCCTCCTCTGGTGCGCCATTAGTAACTTCTTTTTTTCATTATTTCTTGTTGCATCTAATAATTTGTTTTTTATCAAATTTGTTATTTTCATGAGGACTAGAACAAAATATATCATCAAATATCATCAAATTTGTTTTTTTAATATCATCAAATTTGTTTTTTATTCTTAATTGAAAATATCATCAAATTTGTTATTTGAAAATATCATCAAATTTGTTATTTGAAAATATTATCAAAAAGCGGGGGAGGGTGCGGGGTGTCGGCGGCCGCGGTGGAGCGGGCCGGGGGAGGGTGCAGGGGGTCGGCGGCGGCGGTGGAGCGGGGGAGGGTGCGGGGGGTCGGCGGCAACGGTGGAGCGGGGGAGGGTGCGGTGGGTCGTCGGCGGCGGTGGAGCGGGGGAGGGTGCGGGGGGTCGGCGGCGGCGGCGTGGGTCGGGGCAGCGGGGGGAATTAGCTAGGGGGCGAGGGAGAGGGATGAAGGGGATCTGGCGAGAGGGAGGGAATTAGCTAGGGGGAATCTTACTAATGGCGCACCAGCGGTCGGTGCGCCATTAGTAATCTTTTTTTACATAGCAATGGCGCACCGGGCAGAGGTGCGCCATTAGTAATCTTTTTTGACATAGCAATGGCGCACCAGGCAGAGGTGCGCCATTAGTAATCTTTTTTTATATATAGCAATGGCGCACCAGCCAGAGGTGCGCCATAAGTAATTTTTTTGTTGCATGTAATAATTTTTTAGAAAATGAATATGAATATGAAACAGTAATATTTCTTTATAAAAACAGTAATATTTTTTTATAAAAACAGTAATAATTGTTGTTTAACAACAATTGTAGTCTACACTTTTTTATTATTATTTTTTTAAAATGAAGAGGGGAGAGGAGGCGCGGGTGGGATCGAGATCGAGATGGAGGGGGAACCAAGATCAAGATGGAGGGGGATCGAGATCGAGTGTCCTCATGAATCTTCAATATTTTATCATATTGAATATGAAAAAATATCATCAAATTTGAAAAAATATTCATGAATTCAAAAAGTGCCCATGAAATTTAAAAATATTCATGATATCAAAAAGTGCCCATGATATTTAAAAATATTCATGATATCAAAATATATACTAATGGCGCACTTCTACAGGGTGCGCCATTAGTAGTTTATACTAGTAATGGCGCACTTTGAGGCGGGGCGCCATTAGTAGTTTTGCAAAAAAAAAGAATAAAAGAAATTCAGTACTGGCGCACTCCCTGTCTGGTGCGCCATTACTAGTTAGAACTAGTAATGGCGCACTTCGGTAGGATGCGCCATTAGTATGTATGTAAAAATGAAAAAAATTATCACTAGTGGCGCGCCTGTTTTCTGGTGCGCCATTAGTATCTTCCACACTAATGGCACATCACCAACTGGTGTGCCATTAGTATATAGTAGTGGCGCACTGCCTCCCTGGTGCGCCATTAGTGTCAATCCTATCTATAGCCCTTTTCCTAGTAGTGGCTTCTTCTCTCTTTTTGGATGTCAATACAATGTTCTCCCCCTCTCTCATGGAGATCTATTCAATGTAATATTCTTTTTGCGGCGTGTTTGCTGAGACTGATGAATTGTGGGTTTATGATCCAGTCTATCTATGAATAATATTTGAATCTTCTCTGAATTCTTTTATGTATGATTGGTTATCTTTGCAAGTCTCTTCGAATTATCAGTTTGGTTTGGCCTACTAGATTGGTTGTTCTTGCCATGGGAGAAGTGCTTAGCTTTGGGTTCGATCTTGCGGTGTCCTTTCCCAGTGACCGAAGGGGCAGCAAGGCACGTATTGTATCGTTGCCATCGAGGATAACAAGATGGGTTTTTTATCATATTGCATGAAACTATCCCTCTACATCATGTCATCTTGCTTAAGGTGTTACTCTGTTTTTAACTTAATACTCTAGATGCATGCTGGATAGCAGTCGATGAGTGGAGTAATAGTAGTAGATGCAGGCAGGAGTCGGTCTCCTTGTCTCTGACGCGATGCCTATATACATAATCATACCTAGATATTCTCATAACAATGCTCAATTCTGTCAATTGCTCAATAGTAATTTGTTCACCAATGTAGAATACTTATGCTCTTGAGAGAAGCCACTAGTGAAACCTATGGCCCCCCGGGTCTCTTTCTCATCATATCAATCTCCATCACTTTATCATTGCTTTGCTTTTACTTTGCCTTTTGCTTTTCACTTTGCATCTCCATACCAAAAATACCAAAAATATTATTTATCATCTCTATCAGATATCACTTTCGTAAGTGACCGTGAAGGGATTGACAACCCCTAAGCGCATTGGTTGCGGAGCTATTGTTTCTATGTAGGTACGAGGGACTCGCGCGTAGCCTCCTACTGGAGTGATACCTTGGTTCTCAAAAACTGAGGGAAATACTTACGCTACTTTGCTGCATCATCCTCTCCTCTTCGAGGAAATCCAACGCAGTGCTCAAGAGGTAGCAAGAAGAATTTCTAGCGCCGTTGCCGGGGAGTCTGTGCAAAAGTCAACATACCAAGTACCCATCACAATCCCTATCTCCCGCATTACATTATTTTCCATTTGCCTCTCGTTTTCCTCTCCCCCAATTCACCCTTGCCGTTTTATTCGCCCTCTCTCTCTATCCTCCCTCTCTTTCTCTATTTGCCTCTTTTTGCCCGTTTGCCTTTTTGTTTGCTTGTGTGTTAGTTTGCTCGCTTGTCGTCATGGCTAGTCTCTTATCTTCTCCATTGTCTCCCGAGAATGAAGTTCTAAATTTTAAACAAAGGGAGGGAGAAAATCTAAAAGATGCTTGGTATAGAATTTGCAATGCTCAAAATAGATCTACCAGGAAGCAATCTACTTCAGTTCTTCTCCGCAATTTTTATGTAGGTGCTAGGCCTTGGTATAGATATATCCTTGATACCATTATCGGAGGGAATTTCTTGGGTTGCCATACTTTTGATTCTTATAATGCTATGTTAGATTTATTTGGCCCACCACCTCTTTTGGTTAATGGAACTATGTTAACTTTGGAGCATGTTATGCAAAGACTTGAAATTATTGAAAATAAAGTTGCTACCGTTGAATTAATTGAAAATCTATATAAAAAATCCACAATCAAATTACCAAATATGGATCTAAGGTAGGAATGACTTTGAAAAATATTAAGGAAAAGGAACCCATAGTTAATGAGAAAATAAATCTAGAATCCACTAGAATCGATAAACTTGAGGGTATCATTACGAACATGGGGACCGCCTTTTCCTCCATAAAGAATACTCCAAGCCCTCCTACTAAAATTGCCAAGCTTATGTATGTTCCTAAAAATAAGGGTGAATCATCTAGTAAGGAAACTGTGGATCTTAAATCTATAAGTATTCATCCCAATCTTTTTACTATCATTAAGGAACCAATTGCTACAAATGAATTTTTTGATCTTGTGCCTAAGAGTTTGATAATCACTAGAAAGAAAGAATTTCCTAAGGGAGATAGATGCCTCATTGAAGAATTGCCTACCAAAGATGGCAATACCTAGATCTATTCTTGTTTGTTATGCCTAGCTAGGGGCGTTAAACGATAGCGCTTGTTGGGAGGCAACCCAATTTTATTTTTGTTCCTTGCTTTTTGCTCCTGTTTAGTAATAAATAAATTATTTAGCCTCTGTCTTGGTTGTGTTTTTTGTGTTTAATTAGTGTTTGTGCCAAGTAGAACCGTTGGGTAGACTTGGGGAAAGTCTTGTTGAACTTGCTGTAAAAAAGAGAAACTTTAGCGCTCACGAGAACTGCTGCCATTTTTATTTGGAGTGTGCTACTTAGTTAGTTCTTTTTGCAGATGATTAATAGATAAATTCCTCACGTCCAGAAATTTATTTTAGAATTGTTGGGGTTCCAGATCTTGCGCTAGCTACATATTACTACAGACTATTCTGTTTTTCGTGTGTTGTTTGCTTATTTTGATGAATCTATGGCTAGTAAAATAGTTTATGAACCATGGAGAAGTTAGAATACAGTAGGTATAACACCCATATAAATAAAGAATGAGTTCATTACAGTACCTTGAAGTGGTATTTTGTTTTCTTTCGCTAACGGAGCTCATGAGATTTTCTACTTTAAGTTTTGTGTTGTGAAGTTTTCAAGTTTTGGGTAAAGATTTGATGGATTATGGAACAAGGAGTGGCAAGAGCCTAAGCCTGGGTATGCCCATGGCACCCCCAAGATAATCTAAGGACACCTAAAATCCAAAGCTTGGGGATGCCCCGGAAGGCATCCCCTCTTTCGTCTACTTCTATCGGTAACTTTACTTGGAGCTATATTTTTATTCACCACATGATATGTGTTTTGCTTGGAGCGTCTTTTATGATTTGAGTCTTTGCTTGTTAGTCTACCACAATCATCCTTGCTGCACACACCTTTAGAGAGATCCATACATAATTTGGAATTTGATAGAATGCTCTATGTGTTTCACTTATATCTTTTGAGTTATATAATTTTGCTCTAGTGCTTCACTTATATCGTTTAGAGCACGGTGGTGGATTTGTTTTATAGAAACTATTGATCTCTCATGCTTCACTTAGATTATTTTGAGAGTCTTAATAGCATGGTAATTTTCTTAATAATAATATGCTTCGTATTCAAGATTTGTAAAACTTTCTTTTGAGTGCGTTGAATACTAAGAAAAAAATTGATGCTTGATAATTGTTTTGAGATATGAGGATGGTGACATTAGAGTCATGCTAGTTGAGTAGTTGTGAACTTGAGAAATGATTGTGTTAAAGTTTGTGATTCCCATAGCATGCATGTATGGTGAACCATTATGTGATGAAGTCAGAGCTTGATTTATCTATTGATTGTCTTCCTTATGAGTGGCGGTCGGGGACGAGCGATGGTATTTTCCTACCAATCTATCCCCCTAGGAGCATGCGCATAATACTTTGCTTTGATAACTTCTAGATTTTTTCAATAAGTATATGAGTTCTTTATGACTAATGTTGAGTCCATGGATTATACGCACTTTCCTTCCTTCCACCTTTGCTAGCCTCTCTAATACCGCACACTTTTCACCGGTATCATACACCCACCAAATACCTTCCTCAAAACAGCCGCCATACCTACCTATCATGGCATTTCCATAGCGACTCTGAGATATATTGCCATGCAACTTTCCACCGTTCCGTTCATTATGACACGCTCCATCATTGTCATATTGCTAGCATGATCATGTAGTTGACATCGTATTTGTGGCAAAGCCACCGTTCATAATTCTTTCATACATGTCACTCTTGATTCATTGTATATCCCGGTACACCGCCGGAGGCATTCATATAGGGTCATATTTTGTCCTAAGTATTGAGTTGTAATTGTTGAGTTGTAAGAAAAATAAAAAATGTGATGATCATCATTTTTAGAGCATTGTCCCAAGTGAGGAAAGGATGACGGAGACTATGATTTCCCCACAAGTCGGGATGTGACTCCGGATGAAAAAAAGAGGCCATAAAAAAGAGAAGGCCCCAAAAAAGAGAGAAAAATAGAGAAGGGACAATGTTACTATCCTTTTACCACACTTGTGCTTCAAAGTAGCACCATGATCTTCATGATAGAGAGTTTCTCATTCTGTCACTTTCATATACTAGTTGCAATTTTTCATTATAGAACTTGGCTTGTATATTCCAATGATGGGCTTCCTCAAAATACCCTAGGTCTTCGTGAGCAAGCGAGTTGGATGCAGACCCACTTAGTTTCTTTTGTTGAGCTTTCATATACTTATAGCTCTAGTGCATTCGTTGCATGGCAATCCCTACTCACTCACATTGATATCTATTGATGGGCATCTCCATAGCCCGTTGATATGCCTAGTTGATGTGAGACTATCTTCTCCCTTTTTGTCTTCTCCACAACCACCATTCTATTCCACCTATAGTGCTATATCCATGGCTCACGCTCATCTATTGCGTGAAGATCGAAAAAGTTTTGAAAATGTCAAAACTATGAAACAATTGCTTGGCTTGTCATCGGGGTTGTGCATGATTTAAATACTTTGTGTGGTGAAGATAGAGCATAGCCGGATTATATGATTTTGTAGGGATAGCTTTCTTTGGCCATGTTATTTTGAGAAGACATAATTGCTTTGTTAGTATGCTTGAAGTATTATTATTTTTATGTCAACATGAACTTTTGTCTTGAATCTATTGAATCTGAATATTCATACCATAATTAAGAAGATTTACATTAAAATTATGCCAACTAGCACTCCACATCAAAAATTCTGTTTTTATCATTTACCTGCTCGAGGACGAGCAGGAATTAAGCTTGGGGATGCTTGATACGTCTCCAATGTATCTACAATTTTTTATCGCTCCATGCTATATTATCTACTGTTTTCGACATTATTGGCCTTTATTATCCACTTTTATATTATTTTTGGAACTAACCTATTAACCGGAGGCCCAGCCCAAAATTGCTGTTTTTTTGCATGTTTTAGGGTTTCGAAGAAAAGGAATATCAAATGGAGTCCAAACGGAATGAAACCTTCGGAAACGTGATTTTCTCATCAGATAAGATCCAGGAGACTTGGACCCTCCGTCAAGAAAGCCACGAGGCGGTCATGAGGGTGGAGGGCGCCCCCCCCCTAGTGCGTGCCCCTTGCCTTGTGGGCCCCCTGTTGCTCCACCGACGTACTTCTTCCTCCTATATATATCCATGTACCCCCAAATGATCAGATATGGAGCCAAAAACCTAATTCCACCGCCGCAAATTTCTGTATCCACGAGATCCCATATTGGGGCCTGTTCTGGAGCTTTGCCGGAGGGGGCATCGATCATGGAGGGCTTCTACATCATCATCCAAGCCCCTCCGATGAAGTGTGAGTAGTTTACTTCAGACCTACGGGTCCATAGTTAGTAACTAGATGGCTTCTTCTCTCTTTTTGGATCTCAATACAATGTTCTCCCCCTCTCTCATGGAGATCTATTCGATGTAATCTTCTTTTTGCGGTGTGTTTGTTGAGACCGATGAATTGTGGGTTTATGATCCAGTCTATCTATGAATAATATTTCAATCTTCTCTGAATTCTTTTAGGTATGATTGGTTATCTTTGCAAGTCTCTTCGAATTATCAGTTTGGTTTGGCCTACTAGATTGGTTGTTCTTGCCATGGGAGAAGTTCTTAGCTTTGGGTTCGATCTTGTGGTGTCCTTTCCCAGTGACAAAAGGGGCAGCAAGGCATGTATTGTATCCTTGCCATCGAGGATAACAAGATGGGTTTTTATCATATTGCATGAAACTATCCCTCTACATCATGTCATCTTGCTTAAGGCGTTACTCTATTCTTAACTTAGTACTCTAGATGTATGCTGGATAGCGGTCGATGAGTGGAGTAATAGTAGTAGATGCAGGCACGAGTCGGTCTACTTGTCTTGGACGTGATTCCTATATACATGATCATACCTAGATATTCTCATAACTATGCTCAATTCTGTCAATTGCTCAATAGTAATTTGTTCACCCACTGTAGAATACTTATGCTCTGGAGAGAAGCCACTAGTGAAACCTATGGCCCCTGGGTCTCTTTCTCATCATATCAATCTCCATCACTTTATTATTGCTTTGCTTTTACTTTGCCTTTTGCTTTTCACTTTGCATCTGTATACCAAAAATACCAAAAATATTATTTATCATCTCTATCAGATCTCATTTTCATAAGTGACCGTGAAGGGATTGACAACCCCTAAGCGCGTTGGTTGCATTGAGCTACTGTTTTTATGTAGGTACGAGGGACTCGCGCGTAGCCTCCTACTGGATTGATACCTTGGTTCTCAAAAACTGAGGGAAATACTTATGCTACTTTGCTGCATCATCCTCTCCTCTTCGGGGAAATCCAACGCATTGCTCAAGAGTTAGCATTTTGCCAGCCACTCGAGGTATCGAACCTCACAAATGACACCCGCAGCCTCCAACTTGCAGGTTTCTTGGACGATGAAAGGTTGTTTCTTTGTGAACTGCCACCTCGCCTTCTACTTCACAGGGCGTACGTTGGGGCACACCTTCAGGTGGTGCTCTATCACCCCTCTTGGGACCCCTACCAGTTGATCGGTCTCCCAAGCGAACACTTCCTTGTTTGCACGCAAGAACTTCACCAGCGCCTCCTCCTGATCAGGCCCAAGGTTGGCGCCAATGGTAAAGGTGGCCCCTGAGGACCCATCCTCCTCAACTGGCACTTGCTTGGTTTCTGCCTTGTCCTAAGTGAAAAATTGCTTCTTCTTGGTTGGTGCGGCTCCCTTGGCCTTGGAGGTATCCGCGTTGGTGGGTTGTGCTGCTGCGGTGGCCTTGAGGGTGAGCTTGAGCGTCATTAAGGCTTCCTTGGTGTCCTCAACTACCGTGAGGACACTCTTGCTCCCGGGCATCTTCATGAGGTTGTAAGCCGGATGGGTCGCCGCCATGAACTGAGCCAAGGCCGGGTATCCGAGGATGGCGTTGTACGGGAGGCCGATGTGGGTGATGTCGAAATCAATGAGCTCGGTGTGGTTGTTGTCGCGCGTGACGAAGGTCACGGGGAGGCAGATCTGCCCCAGGGAGCGGGCGGAGCCTCCACCAACCCCTGAGAAAGGCTTGCTAGGGCAGAGCCGCTTGACCGGTACGTGGAGAAGGCTAAAGGCCTCGATGGAGAGCACGTTGAGGCCGGCGCTGCCATCGATGAGCGTCTTTGTGATGGACACGTGGCAGATGGTGGGCGTGCAAAGCATTGGGAGCGCACCCGCGCCGACGGTAGAGGCAGGATAATCCCCTGAGTCGAAGGTGAGGTCTGCCTCGGGCGCGGCCCAGCCGGCAGAGCCACCGGGTGCTTGGAAGTGGCATCGATCTGGCGAAAGAACGACTTGACGTGACGATCCGAGGGTGGTGCTTGTGAGTCACCGAGGAGGGCCGCAACTGCGTGGTGCACCAGCGCCACGTAGCGCGTGGCGAAGAGGCCACACAACTCCTCCCAAGATGCCACCATGGATCCGGGGAGGTTGAGCAGCCAGGCGTGCGGTGCACCAGTGAGGGCCATGGGAAGCCAGTTGGCCATGATCTTGTTGTCGCCCCGAGCTTAAGGACGGCCTCCTCATACGCCAGCAGGAAAGCTGACGGGTCCGTCGCGCCGTCATAGCGTGGCGGCATCTCCGGCTTGAACTGGGGTGGCCACTTCACCTACCGCGGGGCAGGAGCAAGGGCTCGGAGCCCCCAAGCGTCACTGTGGGCACCCATAGATCCAGCCGGCAGGGTGGCGCCAGCCATGGAGAGTGGGTGCAAAGGTGGTGGTGCGCGAATTGACATAAGGCAAACTCCGGCGCACCCCTACCTGGTGCGCCAAATGTCGGATCTCGGGTTCCAGTAAAACCCTTAAGGTTCAAACACTGGGGTGCACGCGAAGATCTCCCCCTACCGATCCACGTTCTAGCTTTACTAAGATCTCATGGGCTAACTCGACGAACTCGCAACACAAAGGACACAAGATTTATACTAGTTCGGGCAGCCATTGTGGTGTAATACCCTACTCCAATGTGGTGGTGGTCGATTGCCTCTTGGGCTGAGGATGAAAAGTACAAGGGGAAGAACTGCCTCCCGAGGAGAGGTGTTCTTGTGTTAGGTGGGTGTGTGGATGGGTTGGATCCCTTCGAGACCAGTTGCCTCCTATTGCGGTGGCTAATCCTATTTATAGAGGACCTGGTCCTCTCCCCAAATATTGAGTGGGAAGGGAGCCAACAACAGCCAATTTGAAAGGGGACAACTAGTAGAGCTTATCCTAACTAATGCCATCTTCGCCTGCAAAAGGCTCTGGTTGTGACGCCGCCTTGGGATCCGTGGTGACCTTCATCTTGCCGTCCTGCTGGTCTTGGTCTTCTTGCACTGATATGGTAACCTTTGCTTGACGCCTCAGTACTCTGCTTTTCCACTTACCTCCTTAGCACCAAATAGGAAACAAGGACATTGTGCATGCCGGCGCCCGCCTGGTCTCCATCGTCATGGCTCACGTCACTGAAACCTCGTGAGGTTTGTCTTGCCTCGGTTTCTCTGCCCCTAGCGAGCCAGCCTGGTGAGGCCGCTCCTAAGGAGGTCTTGTGTCGTCCGCCTCACGAGGCTTGGCCCCTCGCGAGGGTCTCGAATGCTTGTTGGTGAAGATGGGTCATATGGGCCCGCTCGTACAGCCACGCCATGGACCGCAGGCAGGCAAGTCTAGGGACTCCCGTTCCCAGAATGCCGACAATCACCATAATCTTGCGTGTGCGTAGGATTTTTTTGAAATTACTGCGTTCCCCAATAGTGGCATCAAAGCCAGGTTTATGCGTAGATGTTATATGCACGAGTAGAACACAAAGGAGTTGTGGGCATGGGTTGATATGTCTCAGTCGTATCTACTTTTCCAAACACTTTTGCCCTTGTTTTGGACTCTAACTTGTATGATTTGAATGGAACTAACCCGGACTGACACTGTTTTCAGCAGAATTGCCATGATGTTGTTTTATGTGCAGAAAACAAATATTCTCGGAATGACCTGAAAGTCCACGGAACATCTTAGAAAAAATAATAATAAATCCTCGCCAAAGATGAAGACTAGGGGCCCACACCCTGTCCACGAGGGTGGGGGCGCCCCCCCCCCTCTAGGGCGCGCCCCCTACCTCGTGGGCCCCCTGGATGCCCTCCAACGCCAAGTCCAACTCTATGTATTTGCTTTCAGAGAGAAAAAAATCAGAGAGAAGAAATCATCGCGTTTTACAATACGGAGCCACCGCCAAGCCCTAAAACCTCTCGGGAGGGCTGATCTGGAGTCCGTTCGAGGCTCCGGAGAGGGGGATTCGTCACCGTCGTCATCATCAACCATCCTCCATCACCAATTTCATGATGCTCACCGCCGTGCGTGAGTAATTCCATCATAGGCTTGCTGGACGGTGATGGGTTGGATGAGATTTATCATGTAATCGAGTTAGTTTTGTTAGGGTTTGATCCCTAGTATCCACTATGTTCTGAGATTGATGTTGCTGTGACTTTGCTATGCTTAATGCTTGTCACTAGGGCCCGAGTGTCATGATTTCAGATCTGAACTTATTATGTTTTCATGAATATATGTGGGTTCTTGATCCTATCTTGCATGTCTATTGTCACCTACTATGTGTTATGATCCGGCAACCCCGAAGTGACAATAATCGGGACCACTCCCGGTGATGACCATAGTTTGAGGAGTTCATGTATTCACTATGTGCTAATGCTTTGTTCCGGTTCTCTATTAAAAGGAGGCCTTAATATCCCTTAGTTTCCAATAGGACCCCGCTGCCACGGGAGGGTAGGACAAAAGATGTCATGCAAGTTCTTTTCCATAAGCATGTATGGCCATATACGGAATACATGCCTACATTACATTGATGAATTGGAGCTAGTTCTGTGTCACCCTATGTTATGACTGATACATGATGAACCGCATCCGGCATAATTATCCATCACTGATCCGGTGCCTACGAGTTTTCCATATACTGGTTTACGCTTATTTACTTTCCCGCTGCTACTGTTACAATCACTACAAAATACCAAAAACATTACTTTTGCTGTCTTTACTTTTGTTGCTGCTACCACCACTATCATATTACTTTGCTACTAAACACTTTGCTGCAGATACTAAGTTTCCAGGTGTGGTTGAATTGACAACTCAGCTGCTAATACTTGAGAATATTCTTTGGCTCCCCTTGTGTCGAATCAATAAATTTGGGTTGAATACTCTACCCTCGAAAGCTGTTGCGATCCCCTATACTTGTGGGTTATCAAGACTAATTTCTGGCGCCGTTGCCGGGGAGCATAGATCTATTCTTTGAGTCACTTGGGATTTATATCTGCTGGACACTATGAAGAACTTGAAAGACGCTAAGACAACAATTTATCCCTCAACTACGAGGGGAGGTAAGGAGCTGCCATCTAGCTCTGCACTTGATTCACCTTCTATTATGAGTGAGTTTGCGACACCTACACCAGCTTCTGCTATTCATTCTGATATGTCGCATGTTATTGATGATACCACTTCTGCTATGCATGATACTTATGATGAAATTGCTTCTATGCCTGATACTACTGTGCCCCTTGGTGAATTTCTTGATGAAAAAATTGCTAGGGCTAGAGAAAAAGAAATTATTGAATTTGAATACGATGATGAAAGTGATGAGGAAAATATGCCTGTTATTCCTGAGGGTTATCTTTTTGATATGGAATCTTCTGCCGCTATTTTAGCTTGCAGGGATAGATATGAGCTTAAGAGGTTATTAGTTAAATGGAACAAATAATCACTTAGAGATAAAATGAAACCCGACCCTGCTTTTGGTACTTCACCTATCTGTGTTCCTGATAAGGATTATGAATTCTCTATTGATCCTGATATAATTACTTTGGTTGAATCTGATCCGTTTTATGGCTATGAATCTGAAACTGTTGTGGCACATCTTACTAAGTTAAATGATATAGCCGCCCTGTTTACTAATGATGGGAGATCGCGTTACTTGTATATACTGAAAATATTTTCGTTCTCATTAAAGGGTGATGCTAAGATATGGTTTAATTCTCTTGATCCTGGTTGTGTGCGTAGTCCCCAGGATATGATTTATTACTTCTCTGCTAAATATTTCCCTGCTCATAAGAAAAAAGCTGCTTTGAGGGAAATATACAACTTCGTGCAAATTAAAGAAGAGAGTCTCCCACAAGCTTGGGGGAGGCTTCTCAAGTTACTTAATGCTTTGCCTGATCATCCTCTTAAGAAACCTGAAATACATGATATCTTTTATAATGGACTAACCGATGCTTCCAGAGATTACCTGGATAGTTGTGCTGGTTCTCTTTTCAGGGAAAGAACACCATATGAAGCTGAAATTCTATTGAATAATATGTTGACAAATGAAAATAATTGGGCACCTCCTGAGCCAGCTCCTGCTCCAATTACTGAGCCTATTCTTAAACCAACTCTGAAGAAGAGAGGTGTTCTATTCCTCAGTCCCAAAGATATGCAAGAGGTAAATAAATCTATGAAAGAAAAAGGTATTAAAGCTGAAGATGTTAAGAATTTACCTCCTATTGAAGAAATACATGGTCTTAATATACCGCCTATTGAAGAAACATATGATCTCAATTCTTTATTTACTGAACAACCTCCTGATCCCGATATCCCGACACAGGTAGTAAAGGTAAATTCTCTCTACAGATATGATAAAGATGAAGTTCCTCCTACTAAAATTGCTAGTCGGTGCTTGGATGAGTTTGATAACTTTCTGTTTAGGCAAGATGACTTTAATGCTTTTTTTGGTAGAAAATTAAAAGAAAATGCTTATATGATTAGATGCTTGGGTGATTATATGGCTAATATTAAAGGTGAACTTAAACTTGTTAGCAAACATGCTTCTATGGTTACTACTCAAGTAGAACAAGTACTTAAAGCTCAGAAAGAAGTGCTTGATGAAATAAATAGTAAGAAAAATGATTATGCTATTAGGGTGGCTACTAGAACTGGTAGAATGACTCAGGAACCTTTGTATCCTGAAGGCCACCCTAAGAGAATCGAGCAAGATTCTAAAAGAAATAATATTGATGTTCCTAGTTCTTCTAAAAAGAAGAAGAAGAAAAATGATAGAACTGTGCAAACTTCTAGTGAACCTATTGCTGAACCACCTGATAATCCAAATGATATCTCTATGTCTGATGCTGAAACACAATCTGTTAATGAACATGAACCTAATGAAGATATTAATGATGATGTTCATGATGATGCTCAACCTAGTAATGATAATGATGTAGAAATTGAACCTGCTATTGATCTTGATAACCCACAATCAAAGAATCAACGTTATGATAAAAGAGACTTTGTTGCTAGGAAACATGGTAAAGAAAGGGAACCTTGGGTTCAGAAACCCATGCCTTTTCCTCCAAAACCATCCAAGAAAAAGGATTATGAGGATTTTGAGCGCTTTGCTGAAATGATTAGGCCTATCTTTTTGCGTATGTGATTAACTGATGTGCTCAAAACTAATCCGTATGCTAAATATATGAAGGATATCATTACTAATAAAAGAAAGATACCGGAAATTGAGATTTCCACCATGCTTGCTAATTATACTTTTAAGGGTGGAATACCAAAGAAACTTGGAGACCCCGGAGTACCTACTATACCTTGCTCCATTAAAAGAAATTATATTAAAACTGCTTTATGTGATCTTGGAGCCGGTGTTAGTGTTATGCGTATCTCTTTATATCGTAGACTTGACTTGAATAAGTTGACACCTACTGAAGTATCTTTGCAAATGGCTGATAAATCAACTGCTATACCTGTCGGTATTTGTGAGGATGTGCCTGTTGTGGTTGCAAATGTTACTATTTTAACGGACTTTATTATTCTTGATATTCTCGAGGATGATAGTATGTCTATTATTCTTGGAAGACTTTTTCTTAATACTGCAGGGGCTGTTATTGATTGCAACAAAGGCAATGTCACTTTTCATGTTAATGGTAATGAGCATACGGTACACTTTCTGAGGAAACAACCTCAAGTTCATAGTATAAATTCTATCGGTAAAATTCCATCGATTATATTTGGAGGTTTTGAATTTCCTCTCCCTACTGTCAAAAAGAAATATGATATACTTATTATTGGGGATGTGCATATCCCCGTTGAGGTAACTCAGTGTTATTCAAAAATTCTCCGGTTTCATGATTATTCTGTCTGTTTCCTGGCTTATCCGTGCAATATAAAAATATCCCAAAAATAAAAGTCCTCAGAATGCCATGCCAATTTTAATATGATTTTTCGGGAATATTTGAGTATTTACTGTGCAAAAATTACCGCGGGAGGAGCTGCCACCTGGCCACAAGGGTGGTGGGCGCCCCCCCCCCCTTTAGGGCGCGCCCTGCTACCTCGTGGGCCCACGGTGGCCCTCCTCCACTTATCCCAGCACCCATCTTCTTCCTCTGCCTCACACAAGCCCGTAATACCAACTCAAGCACGAGTTCTCGCCACTTTTGCTGTGATTTTCGATCTACTTGCTCAAAGCATCTCTCGCAAAACTGCTTGGGGAGATTGTTCCTTGGTATGTGACTCCTCCATTGGTCCAATTAGTTTTTATTCTAGTGCTTTGTTCTTTGCAAATTTGTGCTGCACAGGTGACCATGTTCTTGAGCTTGCATGTCAAATTTATATGGTTCCAAGTAGTTCTAATGCTTGATATAGGCTCTAGGCACTTGTAGGAGTAGTTGTTATCAGTTTTATTGAGTTTGGTTTACTTTTATTTTGAAGTTACTAAAAATTTCAGAATTTTTCAAAAAATGACGAGGAGATTATTGAGGGGCTCATCGAGCCAAAGTTCGAAGGAAAAGGCGCCGAAGCCTAAGTATAATTTGCCGCGCACCGCGGAGATTCGGGCGTGTGAATGGCCTTCTGATGATTTCTTGAGAGCAGCCGGTATCTATGAAGATTTTCATGAATTGGCTCACAATGCAAGCCTCACCGCTTTCCTCCATGACCAATGCGATCAGTATCTCTTACTCACAAATACCTTTGTGCAAAAGTTTCATTTTCATTCTAGGAACTCACCACCTACTGTGGAGTTTCATTTATATGATGAGCATAAGGAGATGTTACTTTATGATTTTTGTCGGATTTGTTTAGTCCCTTTTGAGGGCATGCAAGACAAAAGAACCAAATCATGATGATGTGGTTGGGTTTATTGATACTATCACTGTAGGAGAAACTAGGAAGGTTTCCGATGCACGAATCACTAGCATACATTTTCCTGTTTGACGTTACTTTGCATTATTTGCTAGTCGTTGTTTAATTGGACGCGGAAACTGTGGAAACCTTAGTATCCCTGATATAATTATTCTGCTCCACGGTTTATACAGTGATAACACTTTTAGTATGGGCGGTATTATTGCTAGACGGTTAAGTATGAACCATACCAAAGGCCCCATCTTTGGAGGCATCTATGCTACACACCTAGCCGTACATTTTAACATACCTATTAGGCATGCTGAGAAGGAAGAAAAGGTGCTGCCCCGTGTTTATCTAGATCATAAAAGTATGGTGGCACATGATTTTATTATTAAGAATTGGGCAGGAGGGCTTAAATATCAATTGTTCTTTTACAAACATCATCCTGAGACTATTATCCCGCCTGCTCCTTCTTTATTTGATTTGACTGTAGGCACGTACCTTGTTCCGTTGACGGCTCTTCACGCCTACCGGAACCCTGCACCAACCGAGGAGCCAGAACCGGAACCACAATTTGATCCTTCACGACAGTCAAACTATCAGTGGGATCCAGAGATGATTGCCAGATAGTGGCAATCGGATACTTCTTCTTCCTCATCACAGTACGACCCCAACAACTATTATTATGGATATCAGCCAGGCCAGCCGTGGCCATAGACCAACTTCGGCCAAAAGCCTAAGCTTGGGGGAGTACGTATTTCTCACCGACATTACATTTATGCTCACACACACTCATTACTAGATGTCGGTGCTCATACTCGTTCACTGTAATATCCATGCTAGTTTATTTTCTTTTTCCTGCTTTCTTCTTGTGTGTTTGTTAAACCTTAAGAAAAACCAAAAAAATTAGTTGTAGTTTATTTTTCTGCTGTAGTAGTAATAATTTAAAAGAAAACCCAAAAATATTTCCCGTTCTTATTTTGCTTGTTGGGAGCTTTCCCGTGTAAATAGTATTATGTCTTTTCTTTTCTTTGGGGGGGGGGTCAGTAGGAGAAGATCATAATTAAATTGTTGAAGTGGCTCTTATATGCTTTATTGTTGATTTAACCAAGAGCCCATATTGCCTTGTCTTCTCCTGTTTATTGAATGCCCGCAGATTCCAGCTTAGTCCAATGAACGTACACTCTTCTTATTATTCACACCGTTCGGTCGTGCAAGTGAAAGACAATTATGATGATATATGATGGACTGACTGAGATGAGAAAAGCTGGTATGAACTCAACCTCTTTTATTGTTGTAAATATGATGAGTCTCTTGTTCTTGATTCAGCTTATTATGAATAAACATGTTTGCAATGACAATTAGAGATCATAGTTGCTTGTGCCATGCTTGATTAGCTATGAGTTATAATGGTTTACCTTGTGTGCCAACATGCTATTGCGATGATTATGATGTGGTATGATGGGGTGATATCCTCCTTTGAATGATTTAAGTCACTTGACTTGGCACATGTTCACGCATGTAGTTGGAACAAAATCAACATAGCCTTCACGATATTTATGTTCATGGTGGATTATATCCTACTCACAATTGCATCCAATGTTTATTAATTTTAATGCATGTACATGGCTGTTGTCGCTCTCTAGTTGGTCGCTTCCCAGTCTATTGCTAGCCTTCACTTGTACTAAGCGGGAATACTGCTTGTGCATCCAATCCCTTAAACGCTAAAGTTATTCCAGATGAGTCCACTATACCTTCCTATATGTGGTATCTACCTGCCATTTCAAGGAAAATTGTATGTGCCAAACTCTAAACCTTCAAATAAATACTCTGTTTTATATGCTCGAATAGCTCATGTATCAACCAAGGCTGTCCTTATCTTCCGTGTTAGGCGGGTTATTCTCAAGAGGAGTGGACTCCGCTCCTCACTCACGAGAAAATGGCTGGTCACTGGGATGCCCAGTCCCATGCTTTATGCAAACTAAATCAAAATTAATTGCAAACAAAACTCCCCATGGGACCTGATGTACGTTGGAGGCACTCGTTGTTTCGAGCAAGCCATGGATTGATGCTTGTTGCTGGAGGGGGAGTATAAACTTTACCATTCTGTTTGGGAACCTCCTATAATGTGTTTAGCATGGAAGATATCGCCATCTCTTAGTTGCTACGTTGACAATGAAAGTATACCGCTCGAAATACAATTTATCTCTATTTCAAAACTGAGCTCTAGAACCTCTACAAATCTCTACTTCCCTCTGCGAAGGGCCTATCCATTTACTTTTATGTTGAGTCATCACCCTCTTATTAAGAAGCACAAGCTGGAGAGCACAGCTGTCATTTGCATTCATCACTATTAATCTATGTTGGGTGTGACTATGATTGGATCTCTTTTACCATGAATTACAATGTCTAGTCAGTCCTTGATCTTTAAAGGTGCTCTGCATTTATGTTTTGCGGTCTCAGAAAGGGCTAGCAAGATACCATCTTGTTATATCATATTATGATTGTTTTGAAAAGTGTTGTCATCCGAGATTTATTATTATGACTTGCTAGTTGATTATGCTATTGATATGAGTAATTATGAGACCTGAGAATTATTGCAAATGTGGTTAGTTATGATCTATGTTGAAAACTTGAATGCTGGCTTGACATAGTTATAACAACAAGAGCAAATAGAGTTGGTAAAAGTTTTTCTTTCTTTCTTTTAGTTTGTCAACTGAATTGCTTGAGGACAAGCAAGGGTTTAAGTTTGGGGGAGTTGATACGTCTCTGTCGTATCTACTTTTCCAAACACTTTTGCCCTTGTTTTGGACTCTAACTTGTATGATTTGAATGGAACTAACCCGGACTGACGCTGTTTTCAGCAGAATTGCCATGATGTTGTTTTATGTGCAGAAAACAAATATTCTCGGAATGACCTGAAACTCCATGGAACATCTTAGAAAAAATAATAAAAAATCCTCGCCAAAGATGAAGACCAGGGGGCCCACACCCTGTCCACGATATTTGCTTTCAAAGAGAAAAAAATCAGAGAGAAGAAATCATCGCGTTTTACGATACGGAGCCGCCGCCAAGCCCTAAAACCTCTCGGGAGGGCTGATCTGGAGTCCGTTCGGGGCTCCGGAGAGGGGGATTCATCATCGTTGTCATCATCAACCATCCTCCATCACCAATTTCATGATGCTCACCGCCGTGCGTGAGTAATTCCATCGTAGGCATGCTGTATGGTGATGGGTTGGATGAGATTTATCATGTAATCGAGTTAGTTTTGTTAGGGTTTGATCCCTAGTATCCACTATGTTCTGAGATTGATGTTGCTATGACTTTTCTATGCTTAATGCTTGTCATTAGGGCCCGAGTGCCATGATTTCAGATCTGAACCTATTATGTTTTCATGAATATATGTGAGTTCTTGATCCTATCTTGCAAGTCTATGGTCACCTACTATGTGTTATGATCCGGCAACCCCAAAGTGACAATAATCGGGACCACTCCCGGTGATGACCATAGTTTGAGGAGTTCATGTATTCACTATGTGCTAATGCTTTGTTCCGGTTCTCTATTAAAAGGAGGCCTTAATATCCCTTAGTTTCCAATAGGACCCCGCTGCCACGGGAGGGTAGGACCAAATATGTCATGCAAGTTCTTTTCCATTAGCATGTATGGCTATATACGGAATACATGCCTACATTACATTGATGAATTGGAGCTAGTTCTGTGTCACCCTATGTTATGACTGATACATGATGAACCGCATCCGGCATAATTATCCATCACTGATCCGGTGCCTACGAGTTTTCCATATACTGGTTTACGCTTATTTACTTTCCCGCTGCTACTGTTACAATCACTACAAAATACCAAAAACATTACTTTTGTTGTCTTTACTTTTGTTGCTGCTACCACCACTATCATATTACTTTGCTACTAAACACTTTGCTGCAGATACTAAGTTTCCAGGTGTGGTTGAATTGACAACTCACCTGGTAATACTTGAGAATATTCTTTGGCTCCCCTTGTGTCGAGTCAATAAATTTGATTTGAATACTCTACCCTCGAAAGCTGTTGCGATCCCCTATACTTGTGGGTTATCATGGGTATATACATATTGCTTGTCGTCACTAGTTGTTTCTTGATTCGGCGGTATTGTTGGATGAAGCGGCCCAGACCAACATTATGCATACACTTACGCGAGACTGGTTCTACCGACGTGCTTCGCACATAGGTGGCTAGTGGGTGTCTGTTTCTCTAGCTTTAGTTGAATCAGATTCAATGAACATGGTTCTTTAGGAAGATCAAAAAGCAATCACTATACCGCGTTGTGGTTTTTGATGCGTAGGTAAGAACGGTTCTTGCTCAGCCCGTAGCAGCCACGTAAAACTTGCAACAACAAAGTAGAGGACATCTAACTTGTTTTTGCAGGGCATGTTGTGATGTGATATGGTCAAGACATGATGCTAAATTTTATTGCATGAGATGATCATGTTTTGTAACACAGTTATCGACAACTGGTGGGAGCCATATGGTTGTCGCTTTATTGTATGAAATGCAATTGCCATGTAATTGCTTTACTTTATCACTAGGCGTTAGCGATAGTCGTAGAAGCAATATTTGGTGAGACGACAATGATGCTTCGATGGAGATCAAGGTGTCAAGCCGGTGACGATGGTGATCATGACGGTGCTTTGGAGATGGATATCAAAGGCATAAGATGATGATGGCCATATCATATCACTTATATTGATTGCATGTGATGTTTATCCTTTATGCATCTTATTTTGCTTAGTTCGACGGTAGCATTATAAGATGATCTCTCACTAAATTTCAAGGTATAAGTGTTCTCCCTGAGTATGCACCGTTGCTACAGTTTGTCATGCTGAGACACCACGTGATGATCGGGTGTGATAAGCTCTACGTTCTCAGACAACGGGTGCAAGCCAGTTTTGCACACGCAGAATACTCGGGTTAAACTTGACGAGCCTAGCATATGCAGATATGGCCACGGAACACAGAGACCGAAAGGTCGAGCGTGAAACATATAGTAGATATGATCAACATAGTGATGTTCAACATTGAAAACTACACCATCTGACGTGATGATCCGACATGGTTTAGTTGATATGGATCACGTGATCACTTAGATGATTAGAGAGATGTCTATCTAAGTGGGAGTTCTTAAGTAATTTGATTAATTGAACTTCAATTTATCATGAACTTAGTGCCTGATAGTATTTTGCAAGTCTATGTTGTTGTAGATAGATGGCCCGTGTTGTTGTTCCACTGAATTTTAATGCGTTCCTAGAGAAAGCTAAGTTTAAAGATGATGGTAGAAACTACACGGACTGGGTCCGTAACTTGAGGATTATCCTCATTGCTGCATAGAAGAATTACGTCCTGGAAGCACCGCTAGGTGACAAACCCGTTGCAGGAGCAACGCCAGATCTTGTGAACACCTGGCAGAGCAAAGCTGATGATTACTCGATAGTTCATTGTGCCATGCTTTACGGCTTAGAACGGGACTTCAACGACGTTTTGAATGTCATGGAGCATATGAGATGTTCCAGGAGTTGAAGTTAATATTTCAAGAAAATGCCCGGATTGAGAGATATGAAGTATCCAATAAGTTGTACAGCTTCAAGATGGAGGAGAATAGTTCTGTCAGTGAACATATACTCAGAATGTCTGGGTACCACGACCACTTGACTCAGCTGGGAGTTAATCTTCCTGATGATAGTGTCATTGACAGAGTTCTTCAATCACTGCCACCAAGCTACAAGATCTTCGTGATGAACTATAATATGCAAGGGATGGATAAGACGATTCCTGAGCTCTTCGCAATGCTAAAAGCTGCAGAGGTAGAAATCAAGAAGGAGCATCAAGTGTTGATGGTCAACAAGACCACCAGTTTCAAGAAAAGGGTAAAGGGACGAAAGGGAACTTCAAGAAGAACAGCAAGCCAGTTGTTGCTCAAGTGAAGAAACCCAAGTCTGGACCTAAGCCTGAGACTGAGTGCTTCTACTGCAAAGGGACTGGTCACTGGAAGCGGAACTGCCCCAAGTATTTGGCGGAGAAGAAGGATGGCAAAGTGAAAGGTATATTTGATATACATGTTATTGATGTGTACCTTACTAATGCTCGCAGTAGAGCCTGGGTATTTGATACTGGTTCTGTTGCTAATATTTGCAACTCGAAATAGGGGCTGCGGATTAAGCGAAGATTGGCTAAGGACGAGGTGATGATGCGCATGGGAAATGGTTCCAAAGTCGATGTGATCGTCGTCGGCACACTACCTCTACATCTACCTTCAGGATTATTTTAGACCTAAATAAATTGTTATTTGGTGCCGGCTTGAGCATGAACATTATATCTAGATCTTGTTTGATGTGAGACGGTTATTCATTTAAATAAGAGAATAATGGTTGTTCTATTTATGTGAGTAATATCTTTTATGGTCTTGCACCCTTGATGAGTGGTCTATTTTTACTAAATCTTGATAGTAGTGATACACATATACATAGTATTGAAGCCAAAAGATGCAGAGTTTATAATGATAGTGCAACTTATTTGTGGCATTGCCGTTTGGGTCATATTGGTGTAAAGCGCATGAAGAAACTCCATTATGATGGACTTCTAAATCACTTGATTATGAATCACTTGGTACTTGTGAACCATGCCTCATGGGAAATATGACTAAAACTTTGTTCTCCGGAACAATGGAGCGAGCAACAGAGTTATTGGAAATCGTACATACTGATGTATGTGGTCCAATGAACATTGAAGCTCGCGGTGGATATCATTATTTTTTCACCTTCACAGATGATTTGAGCATATATGGGTATATCTTCTTAATGAAACATAAGTCTGAAACATTTGAAAAGTTCAAAGAATTTCAGAGTGAAGTGGAAAATCATCGTCACAAGAAAATAAAGTTTCTACGATCTGATCGTGGAGGAGAATATTTGAGTTACGAGTTTGGTCTTCATTTGAAACAATGCGGAATAGTTTCGCAACTCACGCCACTCAGAACACCACAACGTGATGGTGTGTCCAAACGTCGTAATCGTACTTTACTAGATATAGTGCGAGCTATGATGTCTCTTACTGATTTACCGCTTTCGTTTTGGGGTTATGCTTTAGAGACGACTACATTCACGTTAAATAGGGCACCATCTAAATTTGTTGAGACGAAACCTTATGAACTGTGGTTTGGCAAGAAACCCAAGTTGTCATTTCTTAAAGTTTTGGGCATCGATGCTAATGTGAAAAAGCTTCAACCTGATAAGCTCGAACCAAAATCGGAGAAATGTGTCTTCATAGGATACCCAAAGGAGACTGTTGGGTACACCTTCTATCACAGATCCGAAGGCAATATATTCATTGCTAAGAATATGGATCCTTCCTATAGAAGGAGTTTCTCTCGAAAGAAGTGAGTGGGGGGAAAGTAGAACTTGATGTGGTAATTGTACCTACTCCCTTATTGGAAAGTAGTTCATCACTGAAATCAGTTCCAGTGATTCCTACACGAGTAAGTGAGGAAGCTAATGATGATGATCACGAAACTTCTAATCAAGTAACTACCGAACCTCGTAGGTCAACCAGAGTGAGATCCGCACCAGAGTGGTACGGTAATCCTATTCTGGAGGTCATGTTACTTGACCATGACGAATCTACGAACTATGAGGAAGCGATGATGAGCCCAGATTCTGCAAAATAGCTTGAGGCCATGAAATCTGAGATGGGATCCATGTATGAGAACAAAGTGTGGACTTTGGTTGACTTGCCCGATGATCGGCAGGCCATAGAGAATAAATGGATCCTCAAGAAGAAGACTGACGCTGACGGTAATGTTACTGTCTACAAAGCTTGACTTGTGGCAAAAGGTTTTCAACAAGTTCAAGGAGTTTTCTATGATGAGACCTTCTCACCCGTAGCGATGCTTAAGTCCGTCTGAATCATGTTAGCAATTGCCGCATTTTATGATTATGAAATTTTGCAAATGGATGTCAAAACTGCATTGCTTAATGGATATCTTAAATAAGAGTTGTATATGATGCAACCAGAAGGTTTTGTCGATCCAAAAGGTGCTAACAAAGTGTGCAAGCTCCAGTGATCCATGTATGGACTGGTGCAAGCCTCTCAGAGTAGGGATATACGCTTTGATAGTGTGATCAAATCATATGCTTTTATACAGACTTTTGGAGAAGCCCGTATTTACAAGAAAGTGAGTGGGAGCTCTGTAGCATTTCTGATATTATATGTAGATGACACATTGTTGGTAGGAAATGATACTGAATTTCTGAATAGCATAAAAGGATACGTGAATAAGAATTTTTCAATGAAAGACCTTGGTGAAGCTGCTTATATATTGGGCATCAAGATCTATAGAGATAGATCAAGAGGCTTAATTGGACTTTCACAAAGCACATACCTTGATAAAGTTTTGAAGAAATTCAAAATGGATTAGGCAAATAAAGTGTTCTTGCCTGTGTTACAAGGTGGGAAATTGAGTCAGACTCAATGTCCGACCACTGCAGAAGATACAGAGAAAATCAAAGGTGTTCCATATGCTTCACCCATAGGCTCTATCATGTATGCAATACTGTGTACCATACCTGATGTGTGCCTTGCTATCAGTTTAGCAGGGAGGTACCAAAGTAATCCAGGAGTGGATCACTGGACCACGGTCAAAAACATCCTTAAATACCTTAAAAGGACTAAGGATATGTTTCTCATATATGGTGGTGACAAAGAGCTCGTCATAAATGGTTACGTCGATGCAAGCTTTGACACTGATCCGGATGACTCTAATTCTCAAACCGGATGTGTTTTTATTAAATGGTGGAGCAGTCAGTTGGTGCAGTTCCAAGAAGAGCGTCGTGGTGGGATCTACGTGTGAAGCGGAGTACATAGCTGCTTCGGAAGCAGCAAATGAAGGAGTCTGGATGAAGGAGTTCTTATCCGATCTAGGTGTCATACCTAGTGCATTGGGTCCAATGAAAATCTTTTGTGACAATACTGGTGCAATTGCCTTGGCAAAGGAATCCAGATTTCACAAGAGAACCAATCACATCAAGAGATGCTTCAATTCCATTCGTGATCAAGTCAAGGAGGGAGACACAGAGATTTGCAAGATACATACGGATCTGAATGTTGTAGACCCGTTGACTAAGCCTCTCTCATGAGCAAAACATGATCAGCACCAAGACTCCGTGGGTGTTAGAATCATTACTGTGTAATCTAGATTATTGACTCTAGTGCAAGTGGGAGACTGAAGGAAATATGCCCTAGAGGCAATAATAAAGTTGTGGTTTATATTTCCTTATATCATGATAAATATTTATTATTCATGCTAGAATTGTATTAACCAGAAACTTAGTACATGTGTGAATACATAGACAAACAGAGTGTCACTAGTATGCCTCTACTTGACTAGCTCATTGAA
This sequence comes from Triticum aestivum, assembly GCF_018294505.1. Classification (NCBI taxonomy): domain Eukaryota; kingdom Viridiplantae; phylum Streptophyta; class Magnoliopsida; order Poales; family Poaceae; genus Triticum; species Triticum aestivum. Next base: position 42,612,989 of record NC_057794.1, on the reverse strand, counting down.
TCAAAGATGGTTAAGTTTCCTGGCCATAGACATGAGTTGTCATTTGATTAACGGGATCACATTGTTAGAGAATGATGTGATTGACTTGACCCATTCCGTTAGCTTAGCGAGATAATCGTTTAGTTTGTTGCTACTGCTTTCTCCATAACTTATACGTGTTTCTGTGACTATGAGATCATGCAACTCCCGAATACCGGAGCAATACTTTGTGTGCTACCGAACGTCACAACGTAACTGGGTGATTATAAAGGTGATCTACATGTGTCTCCAAAGGTACTTGTTGAGTTGGCGTATTTCGAGATTAGGATTTGTCACTCCGATTGCCGGAGAGGTATCTCTAGGCCCTCTCGGTAATGCACATCAATATAAGCTTTGCAAACAATGTGACTAATGATTTAGTTGCGGGATGATGCATTACGAAACGAGTAAAGAGACTTTCCTATAACGAGATTGAACTAGGTATTGAGATACCGATGATCGAATCTTGGACAAGTAACATACCGATGAGAAAGGGAACAACATATATCATTATGCGGTTTGACCTATAAAGATCTTCGTAGAATATGTGAGAGCCAATATGAACATCCAGGTTCCGCTATTGGTTATTGATAGGAGACGTGTCTCGGTCATATCTACATAGTTCTCGAACCCGTAGGGTCCGCACGCTTAACGTTCGGTGACGATCAGTATTATGAGTTTGTGTGTTTTGATGTACCGAAGGTAGTTCGGAGTCCCGGATGTGATCATGGACATCACGAGGAGTCTCGAAATGGTCGAGACATAAAGATTGATATATTGGACGGCTATATTCGGACACTAGAAGTGTTCGGGGTGATTTCGGAGAAAACCGGAGTACCGGAGGGTTACCGGACCCCCCCCCCCCGGGAGAACTAATGGGCCACATGGGCCTTAGTGGAGAGAGTGGGCCGGCTAGGGCAGGCCGCATGCCCCCTCCCCCTCTGGTTCGAATTGCCCCCTCCCCCCCCTCCTTCCTTTCCCCCTCCTAGTAGGAGTAGGAAAGGGGAGTCCGACTCCTACTAGGAGGAGGACTCCTCCTCTCCTGGCACGCCCCAAGGGCCGACCGGCCTCCCCCTTGCTCCTTTATATATGAGGGGCAGGGGGCACCCTAGAACACACAAGTTGATTGTTTCCAGCTGTGTGCGGTGCCCCCCTCCACCATAATCCACCTCGGTCATATCGTAGCGGTGCTTAGGCGAAGCCCTGTTCCGGTAGCATCATCATCACTGTCATCACGCCCTCGTGCTGACGAAGCTCTTCCTCGACACTCTGCTGGATCGTCAGTTCGTGGGACGTCACCGAGCTGAACGTGTGCAGATCACGGAGGTGCCGTACTTTCGGTACTAGGATCGGTCGATCGTGAAGATATGCGAGTACATCAACAGGTATTGAGATACCGATGATCGAATCTTGGACAAGTAACATACCGATGAGAAAGGGAACAACATATATCATTATGCGGTTTGACCTATAAAGATCTTCGTAGAATATGTGAGAGCCAATATGAACATCCAGGTTCCGCTATTGGTTATTGATAGGAGACGTGTCTCGGTCATATCTACATAGTTCTCGAACCCGTAGGGTCCGCACGCTTAACGTTCGGTGACGATCAGTATTATGAGTTTGTGTGTTTTGATGTACCGAAGGTAGTTCGGAGTCCCGGATGTGATCATGGACATCACGAGGAGTCTCGAAATGGTCGAGACATAAAGATTGATATATTGGACGGCTATATTCGGACACTAGAAGTGTTCGGGGTGATTTCGGAGAAAACCGGAGTACCGGAGGGTTACCGGACCCCCCCCCCCGGGAGAACTAATGGGCCACATGGGCCTTAGTGGAGAGAGTGGGCCGGCTAGGGCAGGCCGCATGCCCCCTCCCCCTCTGGTTCGAATTGCCCTCTCCCTCTCCTCCTTCCTTTCCCCCTCCTAGTAGGAGTAGGAAAGGGGAGTCCGACTCCTACTAGGAGGAGGACTCCTCCTCTCCTGGCACGCCCCAAGGGCCGACCGGCCTCCCCCTTGCTCCTTTATATATGAGGGGCAGGGGGCACCCTAGAACACACAAGTTGATTGTTTCCAGCTGTGTGCGGTGCCCCCCTCCACCATAATCCACCTCGGTCATATCGTAGCGGTGCTTAGGCGAAGCCCTGTTCCGGTAGCATCATCATCACTGTCATCACGCCCTCGTGCTGACGAAGCTCTTCCTCGACACTCTGCTGGATCGTCAGTTCGTGGGACGTCACCGAGCTGAACGTGTGCAGATCACGGAGGTGCCGTACTTTCGGTACTAGGATCGGTCGATCGTGAAGATATGCGAGTACATCAACCGCGTTGTCATAACGCTTCCGCTTATGGTCTACGAGGGTACCTAGACGAAACTCTCCCCTCTCTTTGCTATGCATCACCATGATCATGCGTGTGCATAGGAATTTTTTTGAAATTACTGTGTTCCCCAACACCCGCATGCCGTAGTACTCCTATAAACCCTACCGCCGCACGCATCATCGGTTTTCTTCAAGAGGACGAGGGCGAAGCGGATTTGTAGTGGAGGCGCTTTAAAAAATGGATTTGTAGTGGAGGCTCCTACCCTAGGGTGCCCTAGGTAGCTACCGCACGCATAATTGGTTTGCTCTTTTCTTTATGCTCTTGCGCCCTAGAGTGAGATGATGGTTGCTTCGTCTGTCCAGCTAAATGCGGGAAAGGTGGGCTTTGTGATTTGACCCCTCATCGCTCATTTACTACTAGTGTGGCGCTACGACCGGGGTGCCTCCAATTCCAACCACTGCTCCGAACTGTAATTTGTTGCATCGCACGTGGAACAAGATGGTGGATGAGCCACATGTCGACCAAAGGGGTCATGTTAAGTGTGTCACCATTTCCTGTGCGGACTGACCCTGCTTGAGGCCTCATTCGGTTTGGAGGATTTTCATAGGAATAACATAGGAACAAGGATTCTGGAGGAAAATTTCCTATATATGCATTCGGTTTATAGGAAATGAGTATAGGAATACCGTAGGAATACTACTCATTTCCTGTGTTTTTGGAGGAAACTGCACATCCACTCAAAGCTCATTTTGCACGTAGGAACTAGGCAAGTCAATTCCTTAGAGTGGCAAGTGACATCCTATCAAATTCCTATACTACTCCTAATTCCTACGTTCTGATTTCCTCCAAACCGAATGAGACCTGAGTTGCTACACCAACACGACAGGAGTAGCCTACCACTTGGTTTTGCTCCTAGGTGAATCCCAACTATATTGATCTAACTAGCAATGTGCTCGTGCGTTGCAACAGATCCAAAATAGAATACTACATGTTCACAAACTTGAAAGTAAAACAATATAGTTTGGTGTATATATCACTACAAATATACTCGTATAGGTTTCACTCAAAATATATTCCTTGTGGCTGTTTTGATGAGGTGGGGGAGGAATGTGGTTGGTTTCAAGATACTAAGCGGTTTCTGCAAATTGGAGCAGAGGAGTGGGGTCGTGTTGAAAAAATGCCACAACTTACATCATAGTCGTTAGATGCAGATCTGATGGTCAGAAATGACGGATGCCAGACACACTGTCGGTGTCAAAACCGGCGGATCTCGGGTAGGGGGTCCCGAACTGTGCGTCCAAGGCGGATGGTAATAGGAGGCAGGGGACACGATGTTTTACCCAGGTTCGGGCCCTCTTGATGGAGGTAAAACCCTATGTCCTGCTTGATTATTCTTGATAATATGAGTAGTACAAGAGTTGATCTACCATGAGATCGGAGAGGCTAAACCCTAGAAGCTAGCCTATGGTATGATTGTATGTTGTCCTACGGACTAAAACCCTCCGGTTTATATAGACACCAGAGGAGGTTAGGGTTACACAAGGTTGGCTACAAAGGAGGTGATATACATATCCATATTGCATAGCTTGCCTTCCACGCCAAGTAGAGTCCCATCCGGACACGGGCGAAGTCTTCAATCTCGTATCTTCATAGTCCAACAGTCCGGCTGTCCGGAGACCCCCTAATCCAGGACTCCCTCAGTAGCCCCTGAACCAGGCTTTAATGACGATGAGTCCGGCGCGCAGTGTTGTCTTCGTCATTGCAAGGCGGGTTCCTCCTCCGAATACACCACAGAAGAGTTTGAATACACGGATAGTGTCCGACCCTGCAAAATAAGTTCCACATACCACCGTAGAGAGAATAATATTTCCACAAATCTAATCTGCTGACACGTTTTGGTAGCATGACATCATGCCATGGCCCGGTAATTATTCAAACGTTTTTCTTTAACCAGCCCCGCACATAACGCGAGGCGGTTTCTTGACACGTCTTGTCAAAGCAGAGATCATGTTCCCTTTATTACAGGATTCTCATTAATACGGACGTGGGTAACCCAACCGTGCCTAGGACTCCTAGATCTTAGGAAAGTCCCAAACGGCCACGAGGAGGACGCTTGATATTCACCCTCCTTATAAAGGGACAAGGCTTTTACTTTTTTCCCTCACATGCTCAATTGAATCCTTCCCCCGCCTTGAGTTCTAACACCCAAAGCCCAGGTCAGGTGCTTCGGACCTTCAATCATGTCTGGATCCAGCCTTCAAGGCCGGAGGATGCCTTCCTCCGTCACGGAGGAGGATATCAAGAAGTTGAGGGAGGCCAGATATCTGACCGCTGAAATTTCGCATAGGCTGCCCGCTCGAGGGCAGGTCGTCCCTACTCCTGAACCCAACGAGAGCGTTGTGTTCGTCTCCCACTTCCTTCGAGGACTAGGCCTCGCTCTGGATCCCTTTGTTAGGGGTCTTATGTTCTATTACGGGCTGGATTTTCATGATATGGCCCCGGATTCCCTTCTTCACATCTCGTCATTTATTGTCGTTTGTGAGGCCTTCCTCCGCATTACCCCTCACTTCGGCTTGTGGCTCAAGACCTTCGATGTGAAGCCGAAGATGGTCGAGGGGCAGTATGCAGCGTGCGGAGGTGCTCTAATAAGCAAAATTGCTGACGCTCCATGGCCAAAGGGTTCCTTTCCAGATGTGTCCGGATTGTGCCAACAGGAGTGGTTTTACGTCATAGCTCCCCGAAGTGCTAAGTGGGTAGCTGCCCCCACCTTTCGCCTGGGCCCTCCACCGCAACTGATGTCATGGATCAGCAAGGGGCTGAGCTGGTGTCCAGCCAAGGACGTGCCAATACTGCAGAGCCGTATCCGAGATCTCTTCGAGGGAGATTTCAGTCTAGTTATGGTAATGCAAGCTTATGCTGGTTCGTCGGGTCCAGCCTTGCAAACGTCGGCCCCTTCACATGTGGGAATTCAACCCGGAAGGACTGCGCACTATTCAGAATTTCCTCGGCATGACGCACAAGGAGATGTACAAATCGTTCTTCGGGCCCCAAATAGAGTGTCCGGACACTACCGAGGACGTGGGCCTGAGCAGCAACCGCACCGCTGCCCAAGTACGTAATCCCATGGAGGAACACACTGTCCTTTTATTTATCATGACATCATTCTGAAGAATCGCTCTTTGACCAGGACTAGATAGCAAAGGCGAAGATGATCCGGTGTTCGGCCCCCCTTCCTGAAGGCTTTGGACAATCCGGTGCTGGAAAAGATGCTTGAGACAGCACCTTGTCTAGTGCCCTCAAAGGAAGATAAAGGGGGGAATAAAGAGGGCGAAAGCGGGCCTCCATCACTACCTATTCCAATCGAGGGAATGAGCGCCTCCGTGAGGGAGGATAACCAAGGGGAAGAATCTGACATTCTCTCTCCCCGGGGAAGGAAGAGGACTACCTCTGAAGATCCAGAAACTAATGTTTCCAAACAGCAGAAGAAATCTCCGCCAGAGGGTCCTGCCTAGGAGGGTATTCTTGCCGCATAGTGTCCGCGCGGGGATCACCCCTCTACCGAGCTATAAGTAATCAAAAAGTACTTCATAGTGAAGATATCCTACCTTTCTTCCGAAGATAATAACCGATGCTTGTAAATTGTAGTCCGGATCGCAGCCCTTCTCGACAGAGTTCATCTTCGGGGGATCTTCTTCTGGAGAAGATGGAGAGCGAAACGCCTCCCCTGGACTCCCCAGCTCAAGAAGCAGGCGACCTTGAAGTGTCGTTGCGAAGGGTATCTCCGGATCCAATATCGCCAGAGGATAACCCTTTGGCTGCCCGGCATCCCCAGTATCCGGCTCCTGAGGAGAGCGACAGCAAGGGTCCATACTATGTGCGGTCGAATGCATTGAAGGATCTTCTGGGGAAGGCTGTCGTCTCGGAAGTGCATTGTACGCTAATGGGTACGGTAATTGAAAGGATTTCCTCCACCGAAAGCGGTTTGCACGAACCTTTTATGAGTCTGCTGAAAGGCTTCGAGGTACGAAAAATAATGTATGCCTTTAATAGTACCGCATACGTTAGGTATGCCCATGAAGATAGTAGCCCTTGAGACTCTGGTTGTCATCGAGAACGGCGGCAAAAAGAGGATCATACTCCCAGGTAATAACCAGACCGCCTTTATGTGCAGGTGGTTGAAGCTCCGGTGGCTAGCCGGACTGATGGGTTTGCCGAACTAAAGCGGCAACTGGATGCGGCAGATGCCGACATTGTGCTTGTTAACAAGCGGCTTGACAAGGCACAGTGTAGGTGATTTTTCTGGTGAATGTCACATAGTAAGAGCAGCATGATGCCAGTATCTTTAATATGTTGTGACTGCAGATGGAGCTGCCACCGTGGAGACCCTTCGGGCGGAGCTTGCCGGAGCCAAGGAGCAAGCAAGGAGTAGTAATGCGGCCGCTTTTAAGGCGGCCGAAGAGTTAAGGGCCGAACAGGCCGCACATTGCGGGAGCAAAGAAAAAATTGCCAAGATGGCCATGGAGTTAAAAGATGCTGCTGACCGTTACCGGCTTCTTGAAGATGAAAACCGGGTGAAGGCGACTGGCCTGGAGAAGGCCCGGGTGGCTGCCAAGGAGGCCCGCTCCAAAATTAAAGCAACGAAGGAGGAGTTTAATCAAGCTGAGGATATCATTTCTGGGAAGCCCTTCTTGTTGCGGACTAAGTTCGGAGATCCAAAATACGCTCCTCTGGACCGGCTATGGAGTTCTGCGGATGAGTACATGGATTTGGCTGCGAGTGTTGTGGATGCGACCGAGTACTTCAAGGATCAGAAAGGTCCTGAAGTGGAGAAGTTGTTCTAGTCAAAGTTTCACGCTCCAGTCCGTCCGCTGTTGCTGAATGAGCGATTGACCGGTTGGGCCAAGCTCCATAGAATATCCAGACTGGCCATGAGGTCTGTTGTGGATCATTTGTGGCCAGGAGGGCCAAGGCCTAATAGCTACTTTAGCTTAGTGCAACAATTCCTTGGCGCTGTGCCACGCATCGATGCTGTGAAGAGGTCGGCGTGCATTGAAGGCTCGCGGATGGCCCTTGCCCGTGTCAAAACATACTGGGCGGAGATGGATGCCACCACTGTTGCGGCACAGTGTTCGGCCATAGGCCGAGTGGCTGCCGAGCACTACTTTGAAGACGTTCTTCAAGGCGCTTGTTCAATAGAGGCTCAGTGCTCGAAAAATATTATGCTTGAGTGGCATGTATTCCCATTGTAAAAACAATATTTTATTGAATTTATCAAGGCTGTATTTATACTTTTGCCCAAAAGTGCTATGATGCCTCCTGTGCGGCTGTTTATGTATATATGTATATAACCTGAAAGATTGCAGTCGTCGGCTTCAGCCCCCACGCATATAATGCGGGGGTGTTCGCAGAAGATGCATGTTCACACTTGATCCAACATCTTGGTCCATTAAGGAGGTGATAGCACAGCGAACTAGGCAACCAGACTATAATGCTTTAACACTTTCACTTAGCGAGAGGAGTTTGATAGTGGGGCTACTATATAGCCCCTGGTGGCTCCACACTCAGCCGAATTCGGGGTGCGTACATGCCTGGACAAGAAACGGCCCTTTGTTAAAGAGGAGAAATCCCGAAGATTCCGCTAGGTCATCGAGTGGTTGACCAGTCTCACGCTATATCATGACAGTCAGTTTTTGGATTTCTCTACTAAGGTGCTCGTCCGGGCGAACCAGGGCACAATCGCAGTAGTTCTCCTGGTGCCACCTTAGCCGATAGAGCGGAACGTAAGGCAGAAAAACACAGGAGCCGGGCAAACCCAACATTTGACCAAAGACAGGATTCGAAGCTGATGCATATAAGGCCAAACTCACGACGCCGAACACTCCCTAAGGTATTCGGTCTTTATGGTGGAAACCGGGCTTAAGCAGTGCCCTTTGTAATAAACCACTGGTGTCCAGGTACGTGCAATATTATGACGTGGCCACATGCCAATACGTCAGCATCCTTCTCAATTGTATTGAGAATCCGGGGGATGAGTATCAATAAGAGACAGTAAAAAAGGTTTACGCAGGGTCTTAATCTAAAAAGAATCCTTGGAACGGGTCCCTGTTGCACGGTTGCGCCTATGTCTCCGTTGTGCCGTATCCTGCATGGGTGTAGCACGATGGTCATCTGTATCAATTACATATAGCTGCACCGGAATCGTCTAACCGCGTCCGTGGTTTAACGACCTGTCAGATGCTTTAGTTAGTGAGGCCGTTTAGTGTGCGGCTGCCAAGGCAGCCGCACAGTCTTCCGCGCGCAAGGAGCGCTCAATATTTCCATTTACTGTAATGATGCCGCGTGGACCGGGCATCTTAAGCATGAGAGAAGCGTAAGGCAGAATTGCGTTAAACCGAGCGAAAGCTTCGCGTACGAGTAGTGGTTGATAGCCACTTTGGAATGGAGCGATGTGGAAGGTTAACTTTTCACCGCGGAAGTTATCGGGAAAGCCGAATATAACCTCTAGTAGCAGGGAGCCCGTGCAATGGGCTTCTGGGCCTGGCGTTACTCCTTTAAAGGTAGTATTGCTATGGCTATTTTTTGTTGGGTCTATCCCCATGTTGCGGACTGTGTCCTGATATATCAGGTTTAAACTGCTGCCCCCGTCCATCAGGACTCGTGTGAAGTGGTATCCGTCAATTATTGGGTCTAATACCAAGGCAGCCCATCCTGCACACCGGATACTTGCCAAGTAATCCCGATGGTCAAAAGTGATCGGTTGGGATGACCAATGGCAGAACTCCGCGGTGATAGGCCCTGGGGCATGTGTCTCTAGGAGTGTCTTCTGTTCCCAAGTGCTTTTCTTGTGAGGCTCGTCCTCGTCTTTGCTTGGTGTATCCTGCCCCTTATGTTCGGCGTTGAGTTTGCCGGACTGCTTGAAAACCCAACATTCTCTATGAGTATGATTTGCAGGCTTATCGGGGTTGCTGTGGATCTGACATATGTTATCCAGAATCTTATTTAGGTTGGACAGTTCGTCTCTGTTGCCTTTGGAGGGCGGCTTTTGTTGACCTGGCCGAGAATTTCTAAATCCGGCGTCTACCGCTGTGCTCTTCGGGCTGTCTTCTTTATTCCAACGCTTGTTTTTGCTGCGTCGTGATTTCCCGTTTCCGTCCCTGACTTCAGATGTACTTGGGTCGCTGGTGCTGCGTCGGGCTAGCCAGCTGTCCTCGCCCACGCAAAAGCGGGTCATGAGGCTTGTTAATGCTGCCATTGTTCTCGACTTTTCTTGGCCGAGGTGTCTGGCAAGCCATTCGTCTCGAACGCTGTGCTTGAAAGCTGCTAAGGCTTCGATGTTCGGACTGTCGACTATTTGGTTCTTTTTAGTGAGGAACCTATTCCAAAGCTTTCGGGCTGACTCTCCGGGCTATTGAGTTATATGACTTAAATCGTCTGTATCCGATGGTCGGACATAGGTCCCTTGAAAATTTGCCCAAAAGGCATCTTCGAGCTCTTCCTAGCTTCCAATGGAGTTTTCGGGGAGGCTTTTAAGCCAGTGCCGAGCTGGCCCTTTGAGCTTGAGGCGTAAGTACTTGATGGCGTGGAGATCATCTCCCTGAGCCATATGGATATGGAGGATGTAGTCCTCAATCCAGACCCCAGGGTCTGTCGTACCGTCGTACGCCTCTATGTTTACGGGTTTGAATCCCTCTGGAAATTCATGGTCCAGCACCTCATCGGTGAAACATAGGGGGTGTGCGGCACCCCTGTATTTGGATGTACCGTGGTGTTCAGATGTTTGTTGTGTTGCATTGCATACTAGAGCGCGCTTGCGTGGCCTGTAGATGGATCTGGTTGCGTCGTCCTTTTGATGCGAGCCCTCACGCGGATCGTGTACTGGCTTATGTGTGGCATCGTTTGCCGCTCTATGTTGGCCACGAGGTCGTCTATCCGACCGGATGGTCGTTTTGTTTTTTTGGTTGTGGGGGATCTAAGGCCTCTTCATCGAATTCAGGTAGCAACTTTTGCTTCCGGTAGCTCTTGGTGTGGCGATTACCGATGTACTTTGCTGCAATGTTGAGTACTTCACTCCATCTAATTCTGAGTGTGTCTTGTGCAGCCTTGAGCCTTTGCTTCTCCTTTTTCAGACTCCTCGCAGTTGCAACAAGCCTTTGGTGAGCATTCTGTTGCTCCGGGTGCCTTTCCGGTGTGATGTCGTCCGGACTGTTATCTTCGACGGAATCGGGTTGTTCGGTTTGATTCTCCGTGTTGCCGTGGTCTATATGATCGCTGTTTCTGCCGAGGCGGGATTTGGAGCGGCACTTACGCCACCGCTTTGACTGCTTCTCGAGGGAACAACCCTTCGCTGCGTCCTTCCGTTCCTCGTCGTCGTTTTCTCTGGGTGTGTCCACCATGTATACATCATATGATGAAGTGGGCGTCCAATGCCCTGTGGGCAGTGGTTCCAGTTTGTCTCCTGCATCGTCGTCCATATCATTGATGTCTTCGGAGTCAAAGTCGAGCATGTCGGTCAAATCGTCGACAGTGGCAACTAAGTGGGTGGTGGGTGGGCGGCGAATTTCTTCGTCATCCACATCCCAATCCTGTCGGATATAGTTCGGCCAAGACTCTCCTGACAAGGAGAGCGGCCTTAATGAGTTCAGTATGTCGCTGAAGGGCGAGTGCTGAAAGATATCTGTGGAGGTAAACTCCATGATCGGTGCCCAGTCGGATTCGATAGGCACGGGCGCAGGCGGTTCGGAGTCCGTGGCCAGGGAAGGATCTGGTAGTTCGGCGTCACAGCTCCCGTGAAGGGTAAGGTCGATACTGGGCTCGATCGCCGCTGAGAATACGGCCTCCATGGTGGGGTCTATCCACTCATCCATGGATGGCGCAACTTGTTCCGAATTGAGGGCCGGAGCGGTTGCCGGTGCGATCTCCTGAACACTGTCCGATGGTAGAGCTAAATCATGCTCATCGTGACCATGTGGCGCACTAGGCAGGGGCTCGAATCCGTCGAAGATCGAGTCTCCGCGGATATCGGCCGCGTAGTTTAAGCTTCCAAACCTGACCTGGTGGCCAGGGGCATAACTCCCGATCAGCTCTAGATGGCCAAGTGAGTTGGCCCATAGTGCGAAGCCGCCGAATACAAAGATCTGTCTGGGGAGAAAAGTCTCACCCTGGACTACATCGCTATCGAGGATTGAAGGAGCCATCAAGCCTAATGATGACGACACAGGGGAACTCTCAATGAAAGCACCAATGTCGGTGTCTAAACCGGCGGATCTCGGGTAGGGGGTCCCGAACTGTGTGTCTAAGGCGGATGGTAACATGAGGCAGGGGACACGATGTTTTACCCAGGTTCGGGCCCTCTTGATGGAGGTTAAACCCTACGTCCTGCTTGATTATTCTTGATAATATGAGTAGTACAAGAGTTGATCTAACACGAGATCGGAGAGGCTAAACCCTAGAAGCTAGCCTATGGTATGATTCTATGTTGTCCTACGGACTAAAACCCTCCGGTTTATATAGACACCGGAGGAGGTTAGGGTTACACAAGGTTGGTTACAAAGGAGGATATATACATATCAGTATTGCCTAGCTTGCCTTCCACGCCAAGTAGAGTCCCATCTGGACACGGGACGAAGTCTTCAATCTCGTATCTTCATAGTCCAACAGTCCGGCCAAAGCATATAGTCCGGCTGTCCGGAGACCCCCTAATCCAGGACTCCCTCACACACCATCATCACCAACTGAGTCTTTTATAGGAATAGAGAAAAGATATGTACTGTACTACCCTCTCTGTCTCGGTTTATAGGGCACACACGTAGTTCTCGGTCATCCATTTGACTAACTAAATATGAGTTACTATGTCACAAAAAGTATATCATTCGATTATTAAGCAGATGTAGTTTCTAAACATATATTGTTCATCACCTATATAGCCAGTTAAATTCTCAACCTAGGACGACGTGCATGCCCTGTAAACCAATACGGAGGAAGTACTAAAAATGAGTCTGCTGAAAGGCTTCGAGGTACGAAAAATAATGTATGCCTTTAATAGTACCGCATACGTTAGGTACGCCCATGAAGATAGTAGCCCCTGAGACTCTGGTTGTCGTCGAGAACGGCGGCAAACAGAGGATCATAGTCCCTGGTAATAACCAGACCGCCTTTATGTGCAGGTGGTTGAAGCTCCGGTGGCTAGCCGGACTGATGGGTTTGCCGAACTAAAGCGGCAACTGGATGCGGCAGATGCCGACATTGTGCTTGTTAACAAGCGGCTTGACAAGGCACAGGGTAGGTGATTTTTCTGGTGAATGTCACATAGTAAGAGCAGCATGATGCCAGTATCTTTAATATGTTGTGACTGCAGATGGAGCTGCCACTGTGGAGACCCTTCGGGCGGAGCTTGCCGGAGCCAAGGAGCAAGCAAGGAGTAGTAATGCGGCCGCTTTTAAGGCGGCCGAAGAGTTAAGGGCCGAACAGGCCGCACATTGCGGGAGCAAAGAAAAAATTGCCAAGCTGGCCATGGAGTTAAAAGATGCTGCTGACCGTTACCGGCTTCTTGAAGATGAAAACCGGGTGAAGGCGACGGGCCTGGAGAAGGCCCGGGTGGCTGCCAAGGAGGCTCGCTCCAAAATTAAAGCAACGAAGGAGGAGTTTAATCAAGCTGAGGATATCATTTCTGGGAAACCCTTCTTGTTGCGGACTAAGTTCGGAGATCCAAAATATGCTCCTCCGGACCGGCTATGGAGTTCTGCGGATGAGTACATGGATTTGGCTGTGAGTGTTGTGGATGCGACCGAGTACTTCAAGGATCAGAAAGGTCCTGAAGTGGAGAAGTTGTTCTAGTCACAGTTTCATGCTCTAGTCCGTCCGCTGTTGCTGAATGAGCGATTGACCGGTTGGGCCGAGCTCCATAGAATATCCAGACTGGCCATGAGGTCTGTTGTGGATCATTTGTGGCCAGGAGGGCCAAGGCCTAATAGCTACTTTAGCTTAGTGCAACAATTCCTTGGCGCTGTGCCACGCATCGATGCTGTGAAGAGGTCGGCGTGCATTCTAGGCTCGCGGATGGCCCTTGCCCGTGTCAAAACATACTGGGCGGAGATGGATGCCACCACTGTTGCGGCACAGTGTTCGGCCACAGGCTGAGTGGCTGCCGAGCACTACTTTGAAGACATTCTTCAAGGCGCTCGTTCAATAGAGGCTCAGTGCTCGAAGAATATTATGCTTGAGTGGCATGTATTCCCATTGTAAAAACAATGTTTTATTGAATTTATCAAGGCTGTATTTATACTTTTGCCCAAAAGTGCTATGATGCCTCCTGTGCGGCTGTTTATGTATATATGTATATAACCTGAAAGATTGCAGTCGTCGGCTTCAGCCCCCACGCATATAATGCGGGGGTGTTCGCAGAAGACGCATGTTCACACTTGATCCAACATCTTGGTCCATTAAGGAGGTGATAGCGCAGCGAACTAGGCAACCAGACTATAATGCTTTAACACTTTCACTTAGCGAGAGGAGTTTGATAGTGGGGCTACTATATAGCCCCTGGTGGCTCCACACTCATCCGAATTCGGGGTGCGTACATGCCTGGCCGAGAAACTTCCCTTCGTTAAAGAGGAGGAATCCCGAAGATTCCGCTAGGTCATCGAGTGGTTGACCAGTCTCACGCTATATCATGACAGTCAGTTTTTGGATTTCTCTACTAAGGTGCTCGTCCGGGCGAACTAGGGCACAATCGCAGTAGTTCTCCTGGTACCACCTTAGCCGATAGAGCAGAACGTAAGGCAGAAAAACACAGGAGCCGGGTAAACCCAACATTTGACCAAAGACATGATTCGGAGCTGATGCATATAAGGCCAAACTCACGACGCCGAACACTCCCTAAGGTATTCGGTCTTTATGGTGGAAACTGGGCTTAAGCAGTGCCCTTTGTAATAAGCCACTGGTGTCCAGGTACGTGCAATATTATGACGTGGCCACATGCCAATACGTCAGCATCCTTCTCAATTGTATTGAGAATCCGGGGGATGAGTATCAATAAGAGACAGTAAAAAAGGTTTACGCAGGGTCTTAATCTAAAAAGAATCCTTGGAACGGGTCCCTGCTGCACGGCTGAGCCTATGTCTCCGTTGTGCCGTATCCTGGATGGGTGTAGCACGATGGTCATCTGTATCAATTACATATAGCTGCACCGGAATCGTCTAACCGCGTCCGTGGTCTTAACGACCTGTCAGATGCTTTAGTTGGTGAGGCCGTTTAGTGTGCGGCTGCCAAGGCAGCCGCACGGTCTTCCGCGCGCAAGGAGCGCTCAATATTTCCATTTACTGTAATGATGCCGCGTGGACCGGGCATCTTAAGCATGAGAGAAGCGTAATGCAGTATTGCGTTAAACCGAGCGAAAGCTTCGCGTACGAGTAATGGTTGATAGCCACTTTGGAATGGAGCGATGTGGAAGGTTAACTTTTCACCGCGGAAGTTATGGGGAAAACCGAATATAACCTCTAGTAGCAGGGAGCCCGTGCAATGGGCTTCTGGGCCTGGCGTTACTCCTTTAAAGGTAGTATTGCTATGGCTATTTTTTGCTGGGTCTATCCCCATGTTGCGGACTGTGTCCTGATATATCAGGTTTAAACTGCTGCCCCCGTCCATCAGGACTCATGTGAAGTGGTATCCGTCAATTATTGGGTCTAATACCAAGGCAGCCCATCCTGCACGCTGGATACTTGCCAAGTAATCCCGATGGTCAAAGGTGATCGGTTGGGATGACCAATGGCAGAACTCCGCGGTGATAGGCCCTGGGGCATGTGTCTCTAGGAGTGTCTTCTGTTCCCAAGTGCTTTTCTTGCGAGGCTCGTCCTCATCTTTTCTTGGTGTATCCTGCCCCTTATGTTCGGTGTTGATCTTGCCGGACTGCTTGAAAACCCAACATTCTGTATGGGTATGATTTGCAGGCTTATCGGGGGTGCTGTGGATCTGACATATGTTATCCAGAATCTTATTTAGGTTGGAAAGTTTGTCTCTGTTGCCTTTGGAGGGCGGCTTTTGTTGACCTGGCCGAGAATTTCTAAATACGGCGTCTACCGCTGTGCTCTTCGGGCTGTCTTCTTTATTCCTGCGCTTGTTTTTGCTACGTCATGATTTCCCGTTTCCGTCCCTGCTTCAGATGTACTTGGGTCGCTGGTGCTGCGTCAGGCTAACCAGCTGTCCTCGCCCACGCAAAAGCGGGTCATGAGGCTTGTTAATGCTGCCATTGTTCTCGGCTTTTCTTGGCCGAGGTGTCTGGCAAGCCATTCGTCTCGAACGCTGTGCTTGAATGCTGCTAAGGCTTCAGCGTCCGGACAGTCGACTATTTGGTTCTTTTTAGTGAGGAACCTATTCCAAAGCTTTCGGGCTGACTCTCCGGGCTATTGAGTTATATGACTTAAATCATCTGTATCCGATGGTCGGACATAGGTCCCTTGAAAATTTGCCCGAAAGGCATCTTCGAGCTCTTCCTAGCTTCCAATGGAGTTTTCGGGGAGGCTTTTAAGCCAGTGCCGAGCTGGCCCTTTGAGCTTGAGGCGTAAGTACTTGATGGCGTGGAGATCGTCTCCCCGAGCCATATGGATATGGAGGATGTAGTCCTCAATCCAGACCCCAGGGTATGTCGTACCGTCGTACGCCTCTATGTTTACGGGTTTGAATCCCTCTGGAAATTCATGGTCCAGCACCTCATCGGTGAAACATAGGGGGTGTGTGGCACCCCTGTATTTGGGTGTACCGTGGTGTTCGGATGTCTGTTGTGTTGCATTGCATACTAGAGCGCGCTTGCGTGGCCCGTAGATGGATCTGGTTGCGTCGTCCTTTTGATGTGAGCCCTCACGCGGATCGTGTACTGGCTTATGTGTGGCATCGTTTGCCGCTCTATGTTGGCCACGAGGTCGTCTATCCGACTGGATGCTCGTTTTGTTTTTTTGGTTGTGGGGGATCTAAGGCCTCCTCATCGAATTCAGGTAGCAACTTTTGCTTCCGGTAGCTCTTGGTGTGGCGATTACCGCTGTACTTCGCTGCAATGTTGAGTACTTCACTCCATCTAATTCTGAGTGTGTCTTGTGCAGCCTTGAGCCTTTGCTTCTCCTTTTTCAGACTCCTCGCAGTTGCAACAAGCCTTTGGTGAGCATTCTGTTGCTCCGGGTGCCTGTCCGGTGTGATGTCGTCCGGACTGTTATCTTCAACGGAATCGGGTTGTTCGGTTTGATTCTCTGTGTTGCCGTGGTCTATATGATCGCTGTTTCTGCTGAGGCGGGATTTGGAGCGGCACTTACGCCACCGCTTTGACTGCTTCTCGAGGGAACAACCCTTCGCTGCGTCCTTCCGTTTCTCGTCGTCGTTTTCTCTGGGTGTGTCCACCATGTATACGTCATATGATGAAGTGGGTGTCCAATGCCCTGTGGGCAGTGGTTCCTTTTTGTCTCCTGCATCGTCGTCCATACCATTGATGTCTTCGGAGTCAAAGTCGAGCATGTCGGTCAAATCGTCGACCATGGCAACTAAGTGGGTGGTGGGTGGGCGGCGCATTTCTTCGTCATCCGCATCCCAATCCTATCGGCTATAGTTCGGCCAAGACTCTCCTGACAAGGAGAGCGACCTTAATGAGTTCAGTATGTCACCGAAGGGCGAGTGCTGAAATATATCTGCGGAGGTAAACTCCATGATCGGTGCCCAGTCGGATTCGATAGGCACGGGTGCAGGCGGTTCGGAGTCCGTGGCCGGGGAAGGATCCGGTAGTTCGGCGTCACAGCTCCAGTGAAGGGTAAGGTCGATACTGGGCTCGATCGCCGCTGAGAATACGGCCTCCATGGCGGGGTCTATCCACTCATCCATGAATGGCGCAACTTGTTCCGAATTGAGGGCCGGAGCGGTTGCCGGTGCGATCTCCTGAACACTGTCCGGCGGTAGAGCTAAATCATGCTCATCGTGACCGTGTGGCGCACTAGGCAGGGGCTCGAATCCGTCAAAGATCGAGTCTCTGCGGATATCGGCCGCGTAGTTTAAGCTTCCAAACCTGACCTGGTGGCCAGGGGCATAACTCCCGATCAGCTCTAGATGGCCAAGTGAGTTGGCCCGTAGTGCGAAGCCACCGAATACAAAGATCTGTCTGGGGAGAAAAGTCTCAGCCTGGACTGCATCGCTATCGAAGATTGAAGGAGCCATCAAGCCTAATGATGACGACACAGGGGAACTCTCAATGAAAGCACCAATGTCGGTGTCAAAACCGGCGGATCTCGGGTAGGGGTCCCGAACTGTGCGTCTAAGGCGGATGGTAACAGGAGGCAGGGGACACGATGTTTTACCCAGGTTCGGGCCCTCTTGATGGAGGTTAAACCCTACGTCCTGCTTGATTATTCTTGATAATATGAGTAGTACAAGAGTTGATCTACCACGAGATTGGAGAGGCTAAACCCTAGAAGCTAGCCTATGGTATGATTCTATGTTGTCCTACGGACTAAAACCCTCCGGTTTATATAGACACCGGAGGAGGTTAGGGTTACACAAGGTTGGTTACAAAGGAGGATATATACATATCAGTATTGCCTAGCTTGCCTTCCACGCCAAGTAGAGTCCCATCTGGACACGGGACAAAGTCTTCAATCTCGTATCTTCATAGTCCAAGAGTCCGTCCAAAGGATATAGTCCGGCTGTCCGGAGACCCCCTAATCCAGGACTCCCTCACACACCATCATCACCAACTGAGTCTTTTATAGGAGTAGAGAAAAGATACGTACTGTACTACCCTCTCTGTCTCGGTTTATAGGGCACACATGTAGTTCTCGGTCATCCATTTGACTAACTAAATATGAGTTACTATGTCACAAAAAGTATATCATTCGATTATTAAGCGGATGTAGTTTCTAAACATATATTGTTCATCACCTATATAGCCAGTTAAATTCTCAACCTAGGACGACGTGCATGCCCTGTAAACCAATACGGAGGAAGTACTAAAAATGAGGTGATTTACCAAGCAATGGGCGGGGGAGCATGGCCTGTTATGCGGTCCCCACGTGTCGTGATGTACCAAGGCGATGCGTGTGTCCCTCTTGAGGCAGAACAATGGCAGAAGCAATACTACGTGGTTTTCTTGAAGGAGATGATGGCGAAGTGAAGTGTGAAATAATGGTTCCTTCGTCCATCTGGAAAGGTGCGGCATTGTGATTTGACGTCTCATTACTCATTACTACTACTAGGGCGGTATGACTGGGGTGTGCCCCTGTTGTTCTGCACTGTTATTTGGTGCATGACACGTCGACCCGGTTGCTATATGTCCCACATGTCAGCAAGAGGAAGTACATAATTCATGAAAGGGAGCGTCGACGGAGGAGTACAAGACACGACTTGGTTTTTGCTGCTTCGCGCGATCCATCGATACAAACCCGGATTAAAAAAGGCAAGGGCGGGTCTTTTCCCGAGCTGCAGGCAGGGGAGTTTGGCATAGTCTGTTCGAGGCAACGAGGCAGGAAGGGAAACAAGCAAATAAAGGTTGAGCGAGTTAGTTTTGGGAAAATCTGATTTTTCGGAGTACGTACCCACTATGGAGGTAGTATACTACTTACTACTCCCTCCTTTCCAGTTTATAGGGCTCGTCTAAAAAAATCATTTTCTCGTTTTATAAGTCTCAATTCTACTAGTAGTAGCAATACCATCACATGTTGGATTTCGAGGTCCGTTAAATCACCCGATGCAAGCATTGTCAAGAGAAAACTCACCAATGCATGTAGAAGTTCATGGAAATCTAGTGATCATGCATGCATTCGTTCTAGTTAATGCCTCGGTAAACATAACTTCTTGAGAAAAATGAGCATACATTACTTGTGCAAACTACAAAATTAATTCCACCACTCACCATCTACCTTGGTTGGAGAGATTTTGAAATTGAGCCATAAACTGGCAAGGAGGGAGTAGTAACATAGCCTAGGGTAGCTTGTTGCACCATGGACTCCAAGGAAATTACTGTAGTAGTACTACTCCTATATACTACTCCAAGGAAATCGAGCCATAAACTGGAAAGGAGGGAGTACTACTAAAATACATATATTCCAAACAATATGATAATCTCTCTAACCAAGGTAGGGACGAGGAGTAAACGGAGGGAGTAGTAAAATTTTCTCCTCGTCCCGTGAGCCACCGTGCGCGTGGGCGAGGGAGCGGGCGTAGGTGTAGTAAGCAAGCTTCACCTTGTCCTGCGAGCCACCGCGCCCGTGGGTGGGGGAGACAGCGTAGTAAGCAAGCTTCTCCTCATTCTGCGAGTTGACGGGACACATCAAAAGTAATACTTACGTACAAAGCATCTCGAGTGTACAGAACCTTGCCTCTAAGGTAGGCCCCATATGACGTGTCAAGTCGCAATTTGTTTTTTCACCCGTGGTAGACGATCCTCCATCAAGTGGAAAACCAGTACACGTGTCAATTTACCACATGGGTTACCTTTTCATACAGAAATGAGCTCCACCCTGTACCCGCGTGGGTGTGGCTGGGAAAGAGACGAGAGTACGTGCGATGTGCGTGCACCTCTTCTCTTTGTGCACGTCCCCCACCTACGTGCACTACAAAAAAATACACTTCCGTGATGATACGTGTTTGTCACAGTAGGTCGCTTTTTTGTCATGCATGTACATCCATGACAAATTTATGACAAAATCAAGATAGTCATACCTATACTGTCGTAGAAGTGTTCCATGACATTACCAAAGTTATCATCACGGAAGTGTCCACTTCCATGACAATAAATCGCACGTCACAGAAGTGCTTTCGTCAAGGGTGACCGACACGTGGCATCCACCGTAACGGAATGCCGTTAAGCTATCGGGTTGGGTATTGGATCCGATAACCCGTTAACAGCCCCGACCAATGGGGATTTTCCACGTCTAAAATCATCATTGGCTAGAGGAAACACGTGTCGGCTCATCGTTGGGACAGATGTCATCCACTCACTGGACAGAAGGTGCCTATGATACGTCGACACGTGGCACGGCCCAACAGTGGCACATTCCTGTGAAAAGGCCGGCCCATTTGACTTGGTCAAAAGCTGGCGGGCCGGCCCATGGAAAGCCTGTTAACGGCATGTTCGCATATAGCCCATTTACAGCCCGCTAACCCAAGGCCCATTATGCCCTATCCGAATTAGGCCCAGTAGCGTCATCTGGGCCGTCCAATATGATTCCAGTCCATTTTCAGTTCTGGCCCATGTATAGCTCATGATGTCTTTCGGCCCATATGAGGCCCTTTGTAACTCTTGGCCCATTAACGGCCCGTCCTGAAACTGGCCCGTAATGAACAGTGTATCACTTTACACCCATTAACGGCCCGTGGTGAAACTGGCCCGTAATGAACAGTGTATCACTTTATACCCATTAACGGCCCGTTATTCCGTTGGGCCGTCTCCAGCCCATGTTATCTTTCGGCCTTCTCAGAGCCCATTTATTCTTGGGCTCATTTCCAGCATTCCTTTACTTACGGCCCGTTACTGTCATTTTTTGCTTGTGGGCCAAATACAGCCTATGGTTACAGTCGGCCCGTTTGTGGTCCGTTAATACGTTGGGCCGTTTTCATAGCATCATCAAATACGGCCTATTAACGATGGCCCATTATGGTCGGCCCATGAACGGGCGATTCCAACTCTAGCCCGTTTACGACCAGACTACGGTCTGTTTGGCCCATGTTTGGCCAATCGATCATACGGCCCGTATAAGGCCCATTGATGATACGGCCTGTAGAAGGCCCATTAATGATACAGCCCGGAGAAGGCCCATTGTTTCTACGGCCCATAGAAGGCCCACTGTTTCTATGGCCCGTAGAAGGCCCACTGTTTCTACGGCCCGTAGGAGGCCCAGTGTCACTACAGTAAATATTAGCCCATGGTTATTGTGGCCTAGTTTTAAAAAATAGGTTATTGCAGCCACTAGCAAACCACAGAAAAAGAACTGCACTGACTACAAGCAAACAAATAAACAAGACAACAAGGAAATAAATAATCAAGCAACTTACACTAGGCTATCACGGCTATTACACATATTACATCCACTGGGCATCAAAGTTCGCCACCAGTGCAAATATAGGGAACACAGCAGCATATAAATGCCGCAGCAAAACAAGTCCAGAACTGAAACCACTTCAGAAGAGCTCAAGAAACAATATCATGGGTACCCATAATGCTGGCAAGATGCTTAGCAAGCTTATTAAGTTTCTCTTGTTTGGCGCTTAAGTCCTCCAGCGCTTGCTGTTGCACCAGAAAGTATGCATCTGAATTCTGCAGGGACTTCCTCAGTCCTTCGGCTTCCTGTCGCATAACATCTGATCGATGTCTTTCAACTTGAAGTTCAGACTCAAGAAGCCGAACTGATTCAGGCAATGCGTTCGAAGAGCTGGTGCCAGCAGTGGTAGCCAGTAACTCGAACACTACATCAAGACAGGACTTTGGGGTTGTCCCAGTGTCTTCAACATAGTTTTTATCAGCTTTCTTGTAGACCAACAGGGATGTCTCACCATCTTGAACCTTATCTGCATTACTTCCTTTACCATTGCATAACAAGGTACTCTTCTCCAATATTTTATCTGCGTTTTAAAAGAGAAACAAACAAACACATCTCATGTTTACAATGTAGTATATGAAACTCATTTTGGTAAACCAGTTCAGTAGTAAGGTGGACAGGATAACAGCATGAAACAAACATATATCTATGTAGTATGGTCACTGTATGGTCTATATCATTCTAGTTTATGTTGCCAAATCAAGATAGATACAGTTCGAATCATATCTATTTAAGACAACATAGCATAGACAGAATATAAGTGTGGGAAACTACACAGCAATAACAACACTTGTAATGTGCATGGCATGAGAACATAACTGTTTATTCAATTGAAACTGAAATCAACATAGAGCAAGTTACAACAGGAAACAGCCAAACACGTTGAAGAAACAGGTTTAAAACATACCTGTTGCGCCATTGGAGTTTCAATTGCATCCTTCAAATTTGAAATTAGTTGGTATCAGTAAATACAGTGATGCAAGAGCAAAGTAGTATGAACCATAGCTACGGAACCTGACCTGAGAACAATTCTTCTTCTGCTTTAAGCGTTGACTTCAGGTTCGGAGTGGTGGTCCTTGTGATTTGGGCACTGTAGTTTCCTTACTAACTGCTCGTGTTTGGGTTCTCTGTGGCGGAGACGGTGTTGTGTCAACGGGAACTGGGTGTCTATCTGCTGGGGTTAGAGTTAGAAGGGGTGTAGCTGGTTCTCTGTCCAACTGGGTAGGGGTACAATCTGCATGAGTGTGGGTTATGTGTGGTGGGGCTGGTTCATGGGCAAGTACAACCGTGGTTCTATCTGCATCGACAGGTAGCACGATCTTTTCTGAAGACCGTGTTTTTACTCCCACAGATACTTCCATCACTCCCTCCAATTGAAATGGCTGATAAACAAGAAAAGTAATTGAATGTACAGACATTGTAAGATAGACAGGTGCAATGGATAGTAGGGAAGAAAACAGGGCATGAAATAATTCACATATATGTTGTCTAAGCAAACAGAATAGCAGGACATAATTTCACATATATGATGGCTAATTAAACAGGATAGCATGACACAATTTCACATGTATGATGGCTAACTAAATAGGATAGAATGACATACTTCAAAATATGATGACTATGTAAACAGGATGACATGATATAACTATACGATGTGTCTATTAAAGTGGTTGGCATGCCATAAATCACAAACATGCCGTCGATGGAAACATGATGGCATGATATAATTCACGGATAGAATGACATACTTTAAATATGATGACTATGTAAATAAGATGAGATGATATAACTATATTATGTCTTTAGAAAATGGGTTGGCATGCCATAATTCAGATACATGCTGTCTATGTAAAAATCATGGCATGACATGATTCAAATATACGATTTATATACTAAGGAAGTGAGCAGACGGCAATCGCATATATGATGTGTAAACTAAGGAGATGGCATTCAATATTGTGTATACGATGTAAAAACTAAGCATTGCAATACAACATATGCATTATATGAGTAATATAACCCTGCCAAGTTTGAGCATACACCTTAGCGGCATAATAGGACTGGTCATCTGCCTCTGAATCGTCCTCTGAAGAGCTATCTGTAACCAGCAAGATATCTGCTTCAGCAGGTAGCATTGTCTGCTCTGAAGACCTTGTTTTCACTCCAGATTTCTCCATCACCAATTCAAATGGCTGATGCACAGGAAGAGCAGTTGAATATACAAACATTGTCGACAAAAGCAATGAGAAATACAAAAAAAGAACGACATGATATAATTCACATATATGACGCTTGCCTAAACAGCATGACATTGCATAATTCACATACATAATGCCTTGCAACAAGATAACATTGCATAATTCGCATATATAATGTCTTGCAACAAGATGGCATTGCATAATTCACATATATGGTAATTAGACACTAAACAGGTGGCATTCACACAAAGCATGTATAAACTAAGCAAATGACATAGCAATGCAAGATAACATACGCACGATATGAGCAACATAACCCTGCCAAGTTAGGGCATGCACCTCGGGGGGGGGGGGAATATGACTGGTCATCTGTCTCTGAATCCTCCTCTGAGGAGCTATCGGTAACCAGCAAGACATGCACTTCATCAGATAGCATTGTCTACTCTGAAGACCTTGTTTCCACTCCATATTTTTCCATGACCATGCCAAATGGCTGATGCACAGGAAGAGTAATTGAATGTACTAAAATTCTTGACAAATTTAACACATAATAAAAAATGATGGCATGATATATAAGATGACTGGCTAATTAGGGTGGCATTGCAAAATTCACATATATGATGCCTGGCTAGACAAGATGGCATTGCATGATTCACATATACGATAAAGAAACTAAATAGATGGCATTGACACAAGGCATGTCTAAACTAAGCAGATAACATCTTTAATGTATACAGTAAGCAATGCAAGGCACCATATGCATGATATTACCAACATCAGCATGCCAAGTTAGAGCGAAGACCTCATGGGTAAATAGGAGTGGTCTTCTCCTTCTGAATCCCTCTCATAACAGTTATCTTCCTCTTTATTACAATCGTAAATGGGTGGAGGGGTGCTACCTTTGCGCCCACCATGGAACGACGTCTGCATGAAATTTTATTGCCACGCAAGGCTTGTCTCTTTTGCTCTACATGATCAGTTCCATTGTGTACAATAACGGGCATGCATAGGAATAAAACATAGTGAGATTATGTAAGGAGTGCATGCACAAATCCAGAGTGATGGTAGCAAACTGTGGACAGACCCAAAACCAATGATAGCAGGCAGATAATAGCTTTAGTTAAAAAATACAGATAATGGCTCCTTTAATGTTTGTTTGCACCCAACATGAAACTCATAGTAGACCCCGGAGATTAACCATATAGTACTGATTGCTGCCCCAATATGTACCCCACAACCATTTAAATACTCAAGTTTCAACATTAGTTTGGACCTGACTCAGAGTCTAATAGGTGAACACGACGATAATGTAGCATGCCATCATATTAAGCGACGCATAATGTAAGCAGACACGGAAGAGTGCGACCTCTCTTGCGGACCCCTGTAGTCCTCAAGGTCATCTGCTCAATTGATGATGGTAATGTAGTTGCCATGGCTGCAGGCGGCGGGGAAGATGATCTAAGGCGGCGAAAGACAGTCTAGAGAGCGGATCCCTGCTGTGGTGAACCCTTCCGTCATTGGAGCAGCTGAGCTGGGGTGGAACACAGCGCCGCAGGAGCAGGACAAACCACACAAGGTTTTCTTTGACACATATCTGTAACAGAAGTAATTGAGTAAGGGCTTGTTTGGATTTGAGGATTCTAACAATGCAGAGATAGGAAATAGACAGGAATAGGATAGGAATGCACGTGCAAAACAGAGAATTTAAAAACACAGGATTCTGCCAATCTGGGTGTTTGATTCACAACAATTGGAAGATCATAGGATGCAAAAAAACATGGTGAGATTAAGTCAAACCACAAGAAAATGTACGTTTATAATGCTATTATGCTACTATCTCTTAGTCTTGTGCTTGATGAATAGGAATATGAAAAGGAGGAGAAGTGGAAATTAGAATTCCTGCGGTTTTTCTTTCAAGGAGACACTAAAGGAACAAATCCTATAGTTTTCCTTTGCTCCATTCCTTTGCACCAAATTCATGAAAAGTAGTACCGTAGGAAACTTTCCAATTCCGATGTTTTTCATTCACTTTTCCTTTCATGCACTGGCGATTCTAGTAGGCAGGCTTGAGCAAGGAAAATCCTACACTAAAAATTTTTTTTTTGCTACTTCTATTACTTTGGACCCAGGCCACTGCTGACGGTGTCCTGGACTAGGGGGTACTCAACACGTCATCTCCCGATCTGATAGATTGGGCCGAGGACCCCCGTGGCCGTATAGTCATGGGCCAGTTCGGACAGCTGCTGCATACAAGGAAGATTCTACAAGACTTGGCGATCAAGACAAGGACTTCTCCCCACCGGCGTATTCGGCTAGGACTCTTGTTAACCTAGGCCTCTGGTGCATTATATAAATCAGGGCCAGGCTAGTCGATATACAATATACAACATATAATCATACCATAGGATAGCTTCTAGGGTTTAGCCTCTCTGATCTCGTGGTAGATCTACTCTTGTACTACCCATATCATCAATATTAATCAAGCAGGACGTAGGGTTTTACCTCCATCAAGAGGGCCCGAACTTGGGTAAAACATCGTGTCCCCTGCCTCCTGTTACCACTCGGCCTAGACGCACAGTTCGGGACCCTCTACCCGAGATCCGCCGGTTTTGACACCGACATTGGTGCTTTCATTGAGAGTTCCGTTGTGTGGTTGACAAAAGGATCGATGGCTCGCTTGCAGATCAACTGCGACTTCGGCATCTTCATCACCAGCTCGACCGGTCACCTTGGTTCGACCAAGAATTGCGCCCCGTGTTCGGATCACCATGTCCGGACGAGGGCCTTCATCAAACATCAACTCCGATCTCTATCAAGATCACGGAGGAATCATCTATGGAGCTCGGAGGCTCAACATCAACATTGCCGTCAAGCGACCGTGCTGTTTTTCTGGACAACAAACTCGTATCTGCCACCACCACCTCCTCGAGTATTGCTTTGACGATCGCTTTGGTGGAATTGTGCGGAATTGAGTCTACAACAACCATAGAAAATTTTGTCGAGTTCCGATGGAGGAATCTCTGGCAATCCACGATATACCGGAGCCCTGTCAAATCTGGACGGGAATTTGGATGAGTTTAGGGCGTGGTGTCCAGCTTCTAGCTCGGACGTCCTTTGGAAGATCCAACCGTTGATCGGCTGCGGAATTCCTATATCTACCACCTCTCAAAATTTTGGCTCGATCCGACCGTCCAAACTCCGGGAACATTCCGATTAGTGCATCACTTTTCGGATCTGTTTTCTGCGCGAAAACGAATCCGACCCGAGTTCATCTTTTTTATGAACAGGATTTCGGACATCCCTTTTGAAGGAAGTTTTGTACGGGGTATTGCGTTTTGTTCCCGAACACATCCCACTAACTGTAAGATCTTTTGAACATGATCTTCAACATCATGCTGGTGTCAAACCAGTCCGGCAATATTACTCCACAGCTGCCGACCTGCGCTAGACACAGCGTCACTTTGTTGAACCGAGCTCAATTTCTTCGAATCATCATATCGGCAAGCCGAACAAGAGCCCAGCATCGCGAAGGATAAATCATCACCAACATCGCCGCCCCATGGATTACACGGAGCGGGCATACCGGCATCGCCGCACGGTCGCTTCATCAAGCCGGCATCGACCACGTCATGACCTGCATCGACAGGGCCGCACTATTGATTCTTCAAGCTGGTGTCCATCACGCCGACCTACTTCGACTCATCCGCTGACATCGAGGCTTCGACATCGAGGCTAGACCGGGGGATTCGCCATCTCTTCATCAACCTACTCCGTCACGTTAGCTGGGCCGAGGGCTTTGTCTCGGCGAGTCAACCTTTACCAGCATTGCCATGCTGTCGTTTTATCGCCCATCAGGCAATGGGTGTGCGGAGCGGGTCCGAATTTTAGGAATCACCTTCCTTCGGATTGCTACAACAAATAAACCAGGTGCTATTAATCCCAGTATTTTTTGCTTGTTTGGGTTCATTTTTCCCAAGGAATTATTACTCTGGTTTGTCCGTCATATGTACACAGGTCTATCAAATGGTGGCCGCATTAACGACATTCACATGGTGGTTCGGTCAGTTTCCGTGCATAGTCCGGCGAACGCCGCACTCGGAGCTCGGACCGACCCGCGAATTCAGGCTTTGCCACGCCTTTACCGCATCACGCCGACGCCCTGCATCGACATTGACTTTGGTGCCAGGCCATATTTCTTTTATTACTCACTTTGCATAAATTATTTATTATGCAATGATTTTTTTAATTATCAATATTACTATTATCTCCGGTTTGCACTATTTTTTTTGCATAGAAAATTTACCCGGGGACTTCTGCGTCACTCTGCCGGTCTGCATTGACCGTGCTATGTCACCACTTCGGCGTGTCGAGCTCTTCGCTCCGCCACCTCGGCACCAGCTTGGGGGATGGAACCTTGCCCCTCATCAAGCTTCGACCGCGTCATCAATACCGAACACATTAACCAGCTAAGTCGCTTTCATGCTCAAAGCTTTAATTTCTAACTTGTGCTCGGTTCGACCAAGCATTATGCTTTTTTGGAAAAAAGTTGCTTGTAAAAAATTTCCTTGTCCAAACTTTGTTTGTGACGCATAAATTCAAATACCCCGTTTACTTGGGGTCTTCCTTTATGAAGCTTTTCCTATTGGATATGATTATACTTGTACGGCTTCGTTCCTTGTTCGTGTATTTCGCCACAATATGCACCATGTTGACTTAAGCGGTTTGCAAGCTGGGTTGCCTCGCTCCTGTGTTTACCCCTACGTTCCCGATTGTTCGGCTAGGGAGTAAAGGGAGCACCTCTGCGATTGTCACGATCGGGTCACCCGAGCCGGACCTCAGACTGGGTGAAGCCGAAAGCTAGCGCTCTTATAGTTATTCAATGATGGTCGGCACACAATGGAACTCATGAGTACAAAAAATCTATTGCACAAGTCTCATAATAACAATGAGCACCGAAGAAAGGTATCGGTGGGGGTACTATTTTCTTCGAAGATGCTTCTTACTCTTTGTAGTAATATAGAATAAGTTCCCTGAGCGCGCTTTGTCTGTTACAGCCTTATGGCCTGATTGCCTAGTTATTGTAAACACCGTCGATATTCTCGACCGATGGAGTACATAAAACTTTTCGGTCCTTAACCAAAGAGGGAGAAGACGACGGTCGGTTAAGACGCGTTTAAAGTTCGGTTGAACATAGATATGATATAAGTACTTCGGTACATGCAATCATTCTTCTACCCAAGTCACTTGGGGGCTCTTAAGTTTATTTGAGCCGTTTTATAATAAGTGTTCTTCTTCTCAGTCGTTGAAAGTTCTATTATTATTATTTATCACTCCTTTTTTCGACGCGAGTGTGCGGTCACTAGCCGGGGAGCCTAATTTCTCTCTCAAAGCCGCTAGAGTTTAGTTTGCTAAACTGGCCTAATGAGAAGTACTCCGCCCTCGGGATAGGAGGTTGAAGTCGTAGGCTGACCCGCTCGAAGTCTTGAGATAGGATGTGTCATGTTAAAGGACGACAGAAGCACTTCTTTTTTCTAAGACCAATTTTTGGATTGGCACCGAACACTTGATCTTGTTCGGACGTCATGTTTTTACTGACGTTTCTTGGTTTTCCAAGCTTTCTGGCACTTTTAAACTATTTGTGCTTTTCCAGCATTAGTCCCGCAGTGCAACGCCGGACACCTTTAGGGATTCGGCAAAAACATTCTCAGATATTGCTATATATGCATCGGTTTCGAATTGTGTCTTCGGTCAATAGTTGGGTTGCCCGGCTCCTGCACTTGCTTCCTACATTCCGTTTTGTTCGGCTAGGCGTGCAAAGGGAGAACCACTGCGATTGTGCTTCCAGCTCACATGGTTAAGCACCTTAGTGGAGAAAGCCAAAAACTGACTGTCACAATAAGCGTTAACTGGTCAGCGATCCGATGACTATGACGGGCCATTCATAACATTGGCCGAAGTGTTTACGGCTTGACCTTGACTGTCGCCGAACACTACCGGGGGCTATTAACTGGCCTCCCAAACTAAATCCTCTATATTTTGCTCTTACATTCGAGCTGAGGTTTCATGATCATGCTTAGCATTACAACCCAAAGAAAGGAACCGATAGCGGGACTATTTTCTTTGGAATACATTTCTTCTGTTAAACAGTAATATAACATATCTCTCTACGTACCTTTGTTTATAAAACCGTGTGGCCAGATTGCCTTGTTTGTGTAAATCTTTGCCCTCATAAAGGCTTTATAAAGTAGGACAAACACTCCTCGGCTACTGGCCAAGGAGGTGGAAGCCGATGGTCGGTCAACAAAGTTTTGTACAATGCGGATCCGAGCATTAATGACGTAAAGTACTTGGATACATAGAGTCATTACACATAATTTGTGATTTTACTATGGATATTGATCCTTAATTCGGCCACCCGTGCCCGCATTAAGGCTCGGGGGCTACTGGGCTTCAGGCTTATTATTTACAAATATTAAAGGGGCACATCGATCCCCTGATCTGGTGTTGCCACCAGACCAGTGTCTCGGGGGCTACTGCATTGCTTGTCCAATGCAGAAAATTTTATGTGCAATATAGTTTCCGAGGAGATTTTGATCCTCAGGTTGGTCGACCGCACCCAACCTGAGTCTTGATGACTGAGTACGCCGCTTTTGTGTCCCGAATTATTCTGCCGAGCTAGAACTTGATCCTCAGGCCGATTTTGCAAATTAACCTGAGTCTCAGCGGCTACTGGGATCAGCGGTCTTATGTCATCCTTCATGTGCATCTCGGGTTTTAGACCGATACACACCTTGAGGGCTACTGGCTATATATCTCGGCAGAGAATAAATTGCACCAATAAAAAATATTGACAAAAAATCGGCCCATAGTCGGGGTGGTGCACCACCTCGGAAGCAGGCCGTCATAAAGCTCGGGCGCTAGTGGCTGGCTCCATAGAGGGCATTTCTGGCATTAAGCTCGGCTAAACTCCTTCAACTTTTTTGAACCAAGGTGATATGACACCTCGGATATGGTCCGGCATTGGAGCCTGGACATAGTCCGGCGTTGGAGCTCGGATATAGTACGGCGTTGGAGCTATAAATAGTCCGGCGTTGGAGCTCGGATACATTCCGGTGTTAGAGCTGGGAAGCGGTCCGGCATTGGTGCTCGGCTGTAAAAGATACCTCGAATACAGTCCGGCGTTAGAGCTCGGACGCAAGAGGACACTGCCTCCCGGGAACAACTTCAAACCCGAGGTGTGGCATAAAAATAATAAGGCATTGATAAAGGCCGGAAACTTAAAGGGGCTCCTCGGGTACCCGGCGTATAAACTCGTCGAATGCATTTCGGCGACCCTCAAGATCAAAGATGAGAAGATTTGTTGAACCAGTTTTCAAGACCGACGACCGAAGATGAAGAACAGTTCGGAAGAATCGAGTAGCGTCCCTAACTCGAAGACCAGTTCAGGGGGCTACTGACGGTGTCCTGGACAAGGGGGTACTCACCACGTCATCTCCCGATCTGATAGATTGGGCCGAGGACCCCCGTGGCCGTATACTCATGGGCCAGTTCGGACAGCTGCCGCATACAAGGAAGATTCCACAAGACTTGGCGATCAAGACAAGGACTTCTCCCCACCGGCGTATTCGGCTAGAACTCTTGTTAACCTAGGCCTCTGGTGCATTATATAAACCAGGGCGAGGCTAGTCCATATACAATATACAACATACAATTATACCATAGGCTAGCTTCTATGGTTTAGCCTCTCTGATCTCGTGGTAGATCTACTCTTGTACTACCCATATCATCAATATTAATCAAGCAGGACGTAGGGTTTTACCTCCATCAAGAGGGCCCGAACCTGGGTAAAATATCGTGTCCCCTGCCTCCTGTTACCATTCGGCCTAGGCGCACAGTTCGGGACCCCCTACCTGAGATCCGCTGGTTTTGACACCGACAACTGCCATACTAGCTCAACTCCCAGGCCCATCGACAAATGCACAGCTCAAACGCGCAGAGATAAATAATGATGGCGTTCAAGAGAGTCCATCACGGATAGCTAAGTTGCCTGGTACCTCACTGCTTTTCATATAGTAGGATAAAATAATCGTATTTCCTGTTACTACGAGTGCTCAGTGGACAATATATATAACATGTAGAGTAAGAAATAGATGCAACAAGTGTACAACCTCTTTGGCGAAGCCATGTCGATCTCAGCGTGATTGGGTTGGCCGGTGAGGATGCTCCGGCTGACTTGGCTGTCGGAGGAGGGGAAGAAGATCTTAGGCGTCTGGAGATGGAGCCCGAGGTACTGCTCCGCTGAGATGGAGGGTTTCGTCGTTGGAGCAGCTCCGGTGAGTTGTACGACACCGAGGCTGAAGCAGGACAAGAGAGACAACGAACAAAGTGCTAGATGTAAAATACATCAGCCGCTCATCTCTGAACTTAACTGTCGAAATTGAATTTAACTGTCGAAACTGAACTTAACTGTCGAAACTGAACTTAACTGTCGAAACAGAATTTTGCTGTCGAAACTGAATTTTGCTGTCGAAACTAAACGCACTAGCAAGGTGAGGCTACACGTCGGTCGATTGACTTTTTCATCTCTGGTCAGTCGATTTTGCAGCCATTGGATACAAAATCAAGGGTCTGTGGTTCATCTTCAACCTCCACCCCCTGAGCCGGCCAAACAGCAGCCCCCTGCCGCCCGCGGCCGGTGGTGCGCCACCCCGCCCGCCTTGAAAACACTCCCAAACACCGTTCCGCCGCCGCCCCGACCATCCCTCTAGGCCCCCCCGTGCCGAGCTTTTTCTCCGGCGATCCCCACGCCACCGCCCCGCCACCGTCGGCGACCACCACCCCCATCCTGAACCCTAAGATAGATAGTGGGGTACCTCTCCGGCGAGCCCCCCTTCCCGCTGCGGCTGGTTCTTCCTTCACCCTGGCGGCATCGGAGTGAAGTGTAGCTAAATCGGAGCAGCATCGCAAGCAAGAGCAAGAGCGAGAGCAGCAACGCGAGCAAGAGCAATAGCAAGAGCAGGACCAGGCAGGGGAACGAGAGCAAGAGCAGAGCAGCAGCGCGAGCGAGAGCTAAAGCAGCAGCAGGTCCTACTAATGTGGACATCGCCGCCGAGGGAGCGACGCCATGGAGGAACTGGCCGGCGACGCCGCCGTGTATGGAGCCGCGCCGTGTCGGCTCGGGACCGAGCACCGGCAGCACCGTGAGATCGAATCAAGAAGAAAATGCGGCGATTAGTGTACAACCTCTTTGGTGGCACCGATTAGGCTGCAGCTTCATCCGAGGAACGGTGATGATGAAGCTCTTCCGGTGGTGCAGGTGAAGACGGTAGTGTGGGAATGGAGGTGGCTCGAAAGATGAGGGGAACATCGGGGCAGCTCCTTGGAGGTGGAGGATGGTGTGGCTGAACCGGCGGGACGATGAGATCGACGACGGATCCTCATCCGGTATGGTGGATGAGGGACGTAGAGGTGTTGCTGTGGACGACGTCGTCGGGGAAGAGGCTCCGGCTGGGTGGCGGATGGAGCAGGGTGTGGGGTTTCATCGCGGGTTTTCGCGGCCTCGGTGTACGAATGGGTGGGCGGGAACCATGGCTTAGAGACACGCTTGTCTGAAATGTGGGGTAAGTTACAAAAGTACCCCCACCGAGTTGAGGCGGTTCTTTCGGTTCAGGGGTACCACGGGCATTTCGCGTGTCGGGATTTCACAGGAGGTGGGAGTTTTCGCGCGCGTTGTATTTTCAGAATAGCAAGGAGCGGGTTCAGATGGAGGGAGTTGTCGGAGCACAACGAGACAAAGATATATCTTAAATATTTCGGGCTAGCAAGGCGTGGGTTGAAGAGGCGGGAGTTTCGCAGCACAATAGATAGAGACGCTAGCTTGAATTTTTGGCATAACAAGGCGCGGCTTGAAATTTCGGAAGAACAAGCTTAACGTGTACCCAAAAAAGACAATTTGCACCTCAACACACACAACACACACACGCAAACACCATTTAGACTAGAGTAAGGTACACATGCATTGCACGCATGAGATTTGGCAACCAAATTATGAATAAATACCACATTATAGCATGCAAGATTTGAGTCATATATGCATGATGTAGATGTTCGTTTAATTCTTATAGTTCATTTCATTCAAAATCATCTAGTTTTTATAAGAAAGCTAATCTATTTTAAGATTCTTGGAATTGTGCGTCGTAAGACATAAAGTAAAAACAAATAATGGCAAATCATGTAGAAAAACATTTGGGCAATTCTGATATGGAAGATTCTGGAACAAATAAGAAGTGTTTGTGTTTTGATGTTTGTGCATTATGCTTAAGTTCAACCATGGAGTCTACTAGATTATACATGTGGCAAAATCTGGTGGAATCTAGATGATATCCAATGGCCAGTGGTGCTTAAATTTGCCATCTTTGGACCATTGGATTCGCCTCATCCAATGACCATCTTTCAAAGTTAAAGTTACCCGCACAAAATATAAAAAATATATAAAATATAATATATATATATAGGGGTATAGATATAGATATGTGATGCAAAAGCCGCCCATCATCTCCAATTAGAATAGTGTGTCCATGCACGGATGCGACGTGGCCAAATGATGTCTGCCATTGGTATCTCAAATTCAAATCAGTCTGACCTTGTTCAATGTGTATACATTACAACATGCTCGTTTCCAAACCACACCACGCAGATCTCCGTTATATTCATGCATGCATGGGTTTCAAACATCAGGATCTCTTATTCAAATATTTGAATTCAACTTTACATTGATTGTGACCTCACCTATTCAGCTATTCTTTTACACCCACACAGTAGTCTTCTCTTTATAATTGTACCACTAACTTTCTCTCGTGCATGCATGCACATACACTACCAGTCGGCATTATCCATCGCATGCATGCAATCTTTTTCTTCAGGTCGGTCTCCCATGAAGGCACACACCAACACACATCCCCCTCTCCATCATATCGGGCATTCTTTATCTCTCACGCGTGCATGCGCAACGATCGATGTTCCTCTATGTATGTGTGTAATAGCTAGGTCTTTCATAGTTTTCCACACAAACCGATCAATCGATATATCCAGAGAGGTCTCACCCTCTTTCCCACGTCCACATCGATCAATCTATACCTCTCTATATAGGATTAAAATATATAGCTAATACACCCACATTAATTATGTATCCAACGTCCCCCTCTCATCATCCATGCCTTCCGCTTCATCTCTCAGACGCATGCACAATGGCGAAGACAGGGGGCAGTAAGGGCCCTGCCCCCTCCCCCCTACCATCACTATATATCAAGGCTAATATGAATGTGATCATTAGACAATTGCTACTAAAAATGGTTTAAGTTCATGAATTGACCCTCCTCGTAAAGGATTAGCAATTCTTGGCCCCCTAGCTCATTTATTTTTCATGGCTCCGCCACTGCATGCATCAGCGCACGTGTTCGCCCTCTCTCTCTAAATATCGATCTCGCACTTGTGCATTCCTTCATAGTCTCCCTCCACTCGGCCCCTCGCACCATCTTCTAGCCCCCACCGGATTTTGCCACATGTACAATCTAGCAGACTCCATGGTTGAACTTAAGCATAATGCACAAACCTCAAAACAACAGTGGTTCTCTTTTGTTCTAGAATCTTCCGTATCATAACTGCCCAAACTTTTTTCTAGTAGAATTGCCATTATTTGTTTTTACTTTATGCTTTACAATGCACAATTCCATGAATCATAAAATAGATTAAGGGCTTCTTTGATTCAAAGGATTCTCAAAGGAATTTTGGAGGATTCTAATCATTAGGAATTTTTCCTATCTTGGTTGTTTGATTCGTAGGATTGTAAACCATAGGAATTTTTCCATATGATTCATTTGCACTAGATTTCATAGGAAACATCCCATCCACTCAAACCTCTTTGAAAGAATTCTATGTTTTTTCTATGCACAATCAAACACTCGTACAATCCTGTAGGATTCAAGACGACATTCCACTATAATCCCATGTTTTTCCTATTCCCATGTTCTTAGCTTTTTTATAAAAACTAATTGATTTTGAATGAGATGAACTATAAGACTTAAACAAAGGGGTACATCAGGCATATATGACTCAGAGCTTACATGCTATAGTGTGGTATTTATTCATAATTTGGTTGAAAAATCTGATGCGTGCAATGCACGTGTACCTTACTAGTACTTCGAGTATGTGCAAAACACGTAAATTAGAATACCAATGGCACGCTACACAGTTTCTCTCTTACAGTTCATGAAGCCACGTGGCACATGTGTAGGCATTGTCGCGGCCTCCTTGCGTGGATTGATCACAGTGACATGCTGCTGGTTCTAGAAGAATGTACTCGTCCTCCCTGAGCCATACTGGCGGTACATGCACGAAGCGAAGATGTGCACGCACGCCATGCACACACTCATTCCTCACACGCACACGCGGGTACACGGGCGGACGCAATTTTGTACCAAGATCCACCCCATGTGATAATTTGACACGTGTAAAGTCGTTCACTTCATTGATGGTCAATTAATACGGCGCATGCAAATTGAGTGGACGTGAGGGCGGAAGAAAGACATTATTACTCCACTGCGCGCATGCGAGTAGTTAAATCGTGGGTTGCTAGTAGTACTTCCATTGGTCTCCTTCGTATTTTGTGCCAATTTTTGATAGAAACATAATATTTATGCATTTGAGCATTGTAGTAGTACTTGAAATTTATGTTCCGCAAAACTCATCGAGAGCCGTTTCGGGCCTCGAAACCAAAACCATCAATTTATCTTTACCTTGTTCCCATCACATTCGAAAGCCTGCTGACACCTACTAGTAGTACGTACCAAACTTGAACGTGTTTCCACTATGCAGGTATTAGTACTAGTGCTAGTACTTAGGTTATAAAAAGGGGAACTACCTAACTGAAAATCACTCTACCTTTCCTCCTCATAAGTGCTTCTTCTTCGTCCGATGTTGCCATGGCCGGTGAGCAGAGCTCTAGGTCAATAACTACTCGTAACAAGGGAGCGGCAACCAAGGTTGCGGAAAAGAAAGAGGGCTCGCCGCCATGCAGAGACCTCGAAAGATCTCTCACGGGCACGCGATGGCTCCCAGGAGCGCCCGAGCCGCGGAGGCGAACATGCCGAGTCGGCTGAGCTGGAGTCGTTATCCTTCGATGGCATGCCTGATCAGCTCAATAAGCAGAAGGAGTTCATCCAAGGCTTGATGCAGTTGCTGAAGGAGAGCCTCGATGACATGCTCGCTGAGCTCAATTAGCAGGGGGAGTCGACCGCCGGCTTGGTGATGGTGCTGAAGAAGAGCATTGCCTCGGAGAAGAAGGCAACCGGCGAAATCCTGTGATTTCGGGGGGACAATGCGAAGCTCTGCCACGAGATCGACCTGTTGAAGGAGAAGAATGCCGGCTGGAAGAAGCTGCATGAGAATAGTAGTTCCTCGATGAAGATGCTGCAGGCCCTCGCCATGGAACAGACGGAAGAGTTGGCGAATCTCCGCATCGAGCACCCAGCTGCTGTCAAGGTACGTAATATGGCCATGGAACAGATGATGAAGGCTCGCGTCGAGAAATGCCGCATCATGGACACAATGATGAAGATGGCGGAGGAGACGCGCAAGGAGATGGAGGTCGTGGAGGCGATGAAGAAGCAGTTACGACTCCGCGGCGAATTAGATCATTTGGGGTGATAATCTTCCTTCTTCTTTTGCTCCCGTGTTTGATCTTTTGCTTCGGGTGTTTCGCCGCACGTGTCACGTTCTCTGCGAGGCATGAATAGAACAATGTTTTTTTGAGGGAATGAATAGAACAATGCTAACAATGAGATGACTACCAAATTAGATCATTTTTTATCTCCATATGGCACTGGGCTGCCGTGTTTCGTGCTCCTCCGTCGCAGTACTACTCCAGTGGAAAACTTGAGTATACCGCATGGTTCTTTGCTCCTCCTCGATCAGGTCGTCGGCGCATTTATACGAGCAGTCAAATCACAAGGCCCCGCCTTCCAGGAGTAATGAGACGTCAAATCACAAAGGCCCTCGCCTCTCGTGAAACCAACCAAGCTAGACTGCCCCGCCCTCTAGCCTTTTAAAAAATGTATACTTTTGTACAACAATAGTAGTATCGATGGATTGCGCCATGGAGCAAAACTTGAAATTAAAAAAAGGTGGACATATAGAGAGCGCTTGTCACCAAATTATGCATATAGTAGTACTAAAAAGGCTAGTCACAATAATGGTGTCCAACACAACCCACCCCTCAAATAAAACTAAGAGGGTGCTTGGATACGTTTTAGTCCCATGACTAAAAGTAGTAGGACTAAAACATGCTAGCCTCACCATGCTTGGATCCAAATACTAAAAAGGCTAAAATCAAGTTAATGAGCATTTATTATCCTCCAAACCCTCCAATCCAGAACTCGCCTGTGTTAAAGGAGAGGAGTTAAATGAGTAGAGAGAGGACTAATCCACATTTTAGTAGGGGTACCCCTAACTAAATTTTTTTTGTCTCAAGACTAGTTTTATCCCCTCTTTAGTCAGGGGTGCTTGGAACTTTAGCCTCTTAAAGAGACTATTTTTAGTCAGACTAAAATAAGTCCCTTGGATCCAAGAACCCTCTAAGCATCCTGGAATTCTCTGAAAAAACTAAGCACCCTGAAATTCTTTGACAACTAAACTGCTGGCTATATGATGTTGGCCAAATATATTGTACGTATATAATGTGAAGAAATGAGTGGTAGTACTATACCAACTAAAAGATGAAATGTAAGAAATACTAGTATGTACGTACTGAAGAGTTAAAGTAATGAGAAGAAACCTAACATAGTTCAGCTGGGGGCTCAGCACAACACACCCCTCAAATTAAATTAAGCACACCTGAAATTAAACTTTGCAACTATTCCGGTAGACACTGCATTAGAACCACCATGAGCAACGACACTGCCACCTTACTCGGAGTCCTCGTCCATGTCCTCGACTTCGTCCTTGTCCCTGTTCCTCTTGGCCGATACTTCTTTGATTGAACCGCACACTTGGCTGTTGCTCTTCATCCAACCCTTGTAGATATTGAAGCAAAGGTAGCCATCCGTTGCAGCGTAGTGGACATGGTCTATATCTAGTAAATTCCCCTGCCATGCATGACGATGTAACGTGTAATGAGGTTTCTCCAGTTTACCGTATGAAGGATGAACCATGGCTCCTACCAGGGTCAGCATTGAAGGCTGACGAGAGGACACCAGCCGATTCTTCTAGAGGTCGAAGGTGTTGCCTACAACGAGGCCTATCCGATGCAGGACTTCTTTGTCGTTACCAAAGTCTACAGTAACAAATTTGACTAGGTTTCTCTCGAGGAAGTCCTTAAAATCCTGGCACTCAACGTCGGCATGGCATATGTGGTAGACCAAGCATAAGTCATGCACGCAAACCTGGATCACGGCGGGCTTCTTCCTCTCTTCGTCCTTTAGATCCTTCTCTCGTCCCAGGACTGTGGTGTACTCAACATCTAGCCCAGCGACCCACTCATCATCTGAGTCTTCGAACATGCGTCTGAAGCGAGAAAGGCATTCTTTCACCATCGCGGAAGAACGGGTGTAGATGACATCGAACTCATTGCCGGTGATGGTTCTAACCTTGTACTCACCATCGATCGTGGATATTTGGGATGCCATGGATTTGGGAGGAGGGTTAGGATTAGTGGAACTGCCATAATGTGAATGGACGGGACAACTAGGAGCAAACCGCCGTAGTATTGAAGGACGTGCGGGGACGAGTAGGAGCGAACTGCCAGCATGCGAACGGCAGGGTAGTGGCTTTCCATTCTCCCATGATACGGGCTTCCAAGAGCCCTTGGATCTGAGATCGAACGGTTGCATGGAGTGATTCTAGACCTATGGGTGAATATCCTATCCTGGAGGGTTATTCTGCAAATTTTCAGCAACTTAGCATGCGACCATTTGATCTCAGATCCAAGGGCTGCCAGCAGCCCGTATCATGGTCGCGCCTACCATGACCGTTGTGTCGCTCGCGTAGTCGCGCCCTTGGAGATTTAACACGGTGCGTTAGGCTATCTGATGTTGGCATGTCATTCATAGTCATCACTTAGTCACTCATACTACAACAAGGTTGGCTATAAGTGTATTTTTTTACTCCTCTCTATATCTTTCTTCGTACTCAAGGAAGAAACGGTGCTAAACGCGTGTATTTATTGCATTTGCCAAGGAGTGACCTCTTCCAATGAAATCGTGTTGCTAAGATTGCTTCATTTAATTAGCTATAGACTCAAAATTGTCTTTTCACCTAGGTACACGCGCTTAGCACCGTTTCTTCCTTGGGTCACCAAACTAGTCTCTCTCATTTTGATTAAGTTGCCACATCAGACTTTATGCTTCTGTGGCAAGCTTAAGCACCTGTAGGAGCAAGTAAAAGTAAGTACAATAGTGCGCTTTACATGGCATTTTTGCATATGTGGAGGAAAGAGAGGCAAGGAAAAAGTGGAGAAGTGGGCTCTCATGCAAGGGCCAGCCTCTACTACATGGTGGAGCATTGGGAGAGGCACCTATATGGAGGTGGTCAGGAATCTGGGAGACTCACGCCGGTCGTAGCGCCGCCGTTAAAATGATAATGGCAAGTCAAATCACGGGGCCCCATCTGTCCAGCAGTAACTCGCTATCAAATCACACAACCCTACGTTTGCAGCAGCCTACTCCCTTGTCTTCTCGCGTCTCTGTCGAACCGACTAGGCGGGACTGCCCCACTGCCTACCGCGCAGGAAAAGCCCCGCCCTCGACTTTTAAATAGTATACATTATATACTAATTTTGTATCCATGGATTGTGCCCGCTCCATGGAGCAAAGCGT
The DNA here is from genome assembly GCF_018294505.1 of Triticum aestivum. NCBI lineage: Eukaryota > Viridiplantae > Streptophyta > Magnoliopsida > Poales > Poaceae > Triticum > Triticum aestivum. The sequence continues at coordinate 42,572,520 of NC_057794.1, read as the reverse complement.
CTAGAAATAGAGAAGAGGGAGAGGGGAGATGGTGGTTTTGGAATAGAGATGATGGAGAGGAGAGGAGGTGGTTTTGCAATGGAGAAGAGGGAGAGGAGCGTGCGACAGCGATTTAGGATTGGACAAGAGGGCCGGCGCGCTCTGACTGGATCAAAATCAAAATCAATTTGGTGACATGCATTCACATTTTGCTTGTCAAATACAGTACGTGGTCAAACTTTGACCTAAAATACACGAAACAACAAAAAAAATACTTCCAAGACCAGCGTCACTCTTCCGCTCTTCTCCTCTTAAACCACCGCCGCTCCTATCCTATTCCAATCTAAATGTAGCGCCGCTCCTCTCCTCTTCCATTTCAAAACCACCACCCCTCCTCTCTTGTTCCAGTCCAAAACCAGCGTCGCTCCTCTCCCGTTCTAATCCAAAACCAGCACTTCTCCTTTCCTCTTCCATTCAAAAACCACCGCCGGCGAGTGAAGGTGCTGTGGAGAAGTAGATCGATGGAGGAGTACAACCGATACGTGAGGATCGCAGATGGCGACCCTGTGAAACTAGCTAGGATGTTGGAGATACAGTCTTGGTTTGACAACAAGGACCAACTAGCGGCGACGGCGACATCCATGGCCAAATATCTGCAATAGAGCGAAAAGGCGGCGATACTCCCGGAGGGAGTCACGCCGGAGTACATAGAGGTGCTCCTCTAGGCCATGGAGCGAACAGATTCACCGAATCCGATCGTGAGGGAGCGGTGGTGGGAGTATCAATCCCAGATGGAGCATCCACCAGAGATTGAAGGATCGAGCATCTACAGGGTGCCGTTTGTGAGGGTGTCCTGCCAGAGCGAGCCGGTGGAGTCTTCATCGACCGAACCCAACTGCAAGAGGAGAAAAGCAGTTGGCCCAACGACGTTTCCCCGCCATCGTCTCCCTTGCCGTTCACATCGTCTCACGGGGCGGCTGTCTGCCGCCAAGGAATAGGAGGGGGCTGCCCCCCCCCCCCCAGCCCAATAGTCGGGCAGGTTGTGAATGGTCAGGAGGATCTTAGGGTTGTCAGTATTTGCAGGTTGTGAATTGTGTTTTGTGTTCTGTATTTTGAGAGTACTTTCAGATGTGAATGTCTTTTGAATTTCAGATTTGCAGTATTGAGCATATGAAGTATTTCATGAATTCTAGATATCTATTTTTAGCACTTAAAAAAATGTAGTTTCATAGGAGTATAAAAGTGTAGACAATGTGATTCTCAGAGAAGAAACTGCAAGTTTCAGTTTCAGATAAGAAACTACAAGTTCAGTTTCAGATAAGAAACTGTAACTTTCAGAGGCAGATCATTTATATTAACACGACCTTTTCAAACAGGGTTAACATCATGTTGGAAGTTTTATTCATGGTCGAAAATGGAACTACCAGCCAGTTTACGCCATGCTGATCAACATTCATGCATAGAACATCTTCATATGATGCACAGTCAAAATGCCCACACAATGTCGAGTGTGCGAAACACAGAGAAAACGAGGGACGAAGTTTTGGCAAGTGTTGGATGTGGTTTTGGGCTGCCCCATCTAGGCTTTCATTTTTAACATGCGCAGCCCACGTCCTCGGATGGGAGGTCCATAGGCCTGTTTGTATTTTCTTAGGGCAGTCATGTATCGACCGGCCTATGGACCTCCCATCCGAGGTTTTATTTTTGGCAGCCCAATTTATGTATTTTTTTGAAGAAACCGCAGAGGTCTGTTCTATTTTTCTATATAAGAATAGGAACGCCAGGTCCAACTTATGTTTCCCTTCTAACTATATTATATATATTTAAATTATTTTATATGTTGACTGTTTAGTTCACATAATTGGAAAATAGATGACCGCTCTCGCGATCCCATTCGCCCCCGCCACCACCTCCACCCTCGCCGCCGCCCCCGCCACTACCTGCACCCTCGCCACCACCATAGATCTTGCCGCCACCACCTGCCTCCTGACTCCAGGCGCGCCAGCCCCCTCAGCAAGTCTGCTCGGGCGCCCCATGGAGTCGCTGGCCATATCCACGGGGGAATGGCTGGAAGACAGGCAGATGTACAAGATGCATATCCCACATGTCTACAAAGCCTTCCCGCGGATGCTCTAGCCGCTCGACTCCGTCGCGCCGGCGGTGCTGTGGGAGACTCGAGGGAGGAGATGGAGGGAGCGGGCGATGCGGATCCGCGATGACGCTCTCTCCTGGACCCAGTGCACGCGTGAATGGAGGGAACCAGAGGAGGAAGCTGCGAGGGAAGAAGCCAAGGAGGGACCGAATCCGTTCTCTCACTCGCGCAGGTATGCTCGAATGTGTAAGGATCATGTCGATTGGGAGATGCTGAATCTAGCCCCGCGGATCTACTTCGAAGGAGATTTCTCGGAGAAGCACAGGATGCCCCACCCTAGTGAGCTGCCGATTGTGTTCGTTTGATGGGCGAAAGGAGAAGTGAATTCAGGAGATCCACGCCGTGCTGCGAGATGGGAATGCTTGACTTGACTCCTGCCTACCAGCACGCCACCGAAGCCGGAGCAGGTGGATCCCCTACCTTACCTCTCGCCCAAACCTGTAGAAGATTGAAATTAGGCTTGCAATCTTCTTCAATTGAGCTGTCTGGTGGTTATTTCTGCTTCTTGAGAGACAACATCTGGCTGGAGGATGAGAAGGAACCAGGAACTCCGATGAATTTCCCCTATCACAATGGGGGGAGCGCCGATTGGGCAGTGGTACGGCCCACCTCCGCCCCAAATGTGGGCACAACCTGGGCAGGCTCCTGTAATTGCCCAAGATCAATCTGCTGGTGGTTCTGACTCTCAGATCAATGGGAAATCTCAAGACAAGAATCAGCAAAAGAAGAGATATGACATCCAGAAAACTGCTCCTGCCCCTGCTTCGGGCCTTATGGCATAATCTGAGGTGATCTGCTACAATTGTGGGGAACTAGGGCATCATTTGGATAAATATGTCAAGCCCAAGAGTTGTTTTATCTGCAGAATGGTTACCCATAAAGTTGAGAATTTCCCTGTCAGAAGGAAAACCCACAGTTTTGCTAGATATGTTGGAAGTGCTGCTCCAGGATTATGTCCACCATTGACAGAATTTTCTGTGACACAGAATTAGATAGTTTTCCCCTTTCTAGTTGTAGACCTCTGCCCAGATGTGGTAGTGACCACACTCCTTTGCTCTGGGACTCTGGTCTTAACCAAACTCTAAAGAGCAATAGTTTTAAATTTGAAAAGTGGTGGTTTCTTAGAGAAGATTTTACTGAGCTAGTCAGGAAAATCTGGAATGAGCCTACTGGGAGCAGTCGCCCCCTAGAAAATTGGCAGATCAAAATCAGGAGATTTAGAAGAACTACCAAAGGGTGGAACTCCAATGAGGAAGCTAATCTTAGAAGATACGAAAGGATTCTCCTCCTTGAGTTTGATTCTCTAGATATTAAGCCAGAAACCACTGACCTCTTTGAGGCTGAGACTAATAGATTAAACTTTGTCCATGGCGAGCTCAAGAAAATTTGGCTTCAATAAGAAATCAAAGCCAAATAAAGGTCTAGAGATAGGAACATTAAGGAGGGTGATAGAAATACTGCTTACTTCCATGCAGTAGCTAACCAGAGGAGGAGGAAAACCCTCATTCACTCCCTTGATGGCCCTAATGGCCCTGTTACTGAGGTAGATGAGCTGCTGAAAGTGACTAGTGACTTCTACAAAGACCTGTTTAAGAAAGAAAACCCTTCTGGGTTCTCTCTACAAAACATTTTTTTTCTCTGCTTCTGAAAAAGTCTCTCCTGCTGAAAATGAGCTGCTAGAAGCCCCTTTTTCAGAGACAGGTGAAGGAAGCCATTTTTAGCTCTTATCCTGATGGGGATCCTGGTCCTGATGGGATTCCCTTCTTGTTTTACCAGCATTTTTGGGACTTTGTGAAAAATGATCTCTTAGATCTTTTCCAAGCCTTTCATAGAGGAGAGTTGGATCCAACAACTTACTCATGGGGGGTGTGTTGAGGTCAAGTTAAATACCTATGAAAGTGTTTTTTCCTTGCTGGTAAAGGCCTTAGGCAAGGTGACCCCATCTCCCCGCTTTTGTTTAATTTAGTAGTGGATGTTCTTACTAAAATGCTGAGCAAAGCTGCTGATCATAGTCTGATTGCAGGGCTCTGTCCCGAGGTCTGCCCTGGTGGCATCACCTTCCTTCAATATGCAGATGATACCATCCTTTTCTTAGACAATGACTCCACACATGCTAGCAATCTGAAAACTGTTCTAACCTGGTTTGAACAAGTCTCAGGCATGAGAATCAACTACTCTAAAAGTGAACTCATCCCTATCAACATGGATGATCAGGAGTTAGCTGACTTCCTCTCTATTCTAGTCTATAAATAAAGGTAAGTTCCCCATTAAGTACCTAGGTATCCCTCTCCACTATGATAAACTGAGGAGAGAGGATATCCAAACCCTTCTGGATAAAATCATTAAAAGGATTTCTAGGTGGAGGGGCGAACTTCTCTCTTACAGAGGTAGATTGATCCTCATACAAGCTTGTTTGGCTAGCATTCCAGTGTATCTCATCTCCTTCTTCAAGTTCCCTAAATGGGCAGTGAACCTCATCAATTCTCAGATGTCTCATTGCTTTTGGAATGATTTTGAGGGAAATAGGAAGCTAGACCTTGCTAATTGGGCCCTAGTCTCTATGAAAAAAGATTTTGGAGGCCTAGGCATACCTAACCTCCAAGAAATTAACATCTGTCTTCTAGGGTCTTGGATTAAAAGATTCTATGAGGAAGACCTGAAACCCTGGAAGCTTCTTATTGCCCATAAATACCTAGAAAATAAACCTAATATTTTTGTCCCTTCCTCCAACCGTAAGACCTCTAGATTCTGGAAAGGATTAAAATCTATTATGCATGCTGTGAAATTTGGCTACAGATGGAACATAGGGGATGGGAGCAGAACCAGGTTCTGGGAAGATACTTGGTTTGGCACATCCCCCCTAGCAGTCCAATTTTGGCCTATTTACTCTGTCCGTAATGAGCTTAACAAAAGTGTCAATGAAGTTTGGGACGATCAATGCCTAAAACTCTCTTTTAGAAGGAACTTTAGTGATAGTCTCATGGAACAATGGTTCCAGTTGGAGGACATTGCCAAAGCATTACCTTTACTGCCGAGCCGAATGCCCTAATTTGGCAGCTGGACAATAAGGGGAAGTATTACTCCAGCTCCCTCTATCATGTTATCAACTTTAGAGGGCTTCAACCCGTGTTTATCCCTGCCGTCTGGAAATTGAGAGTTCCCCGTAAAATTCATGTATTTCTCTGGCTTCTCTCCAAAAACAAATTGATGACTAGGGATAACCTTAGGAAGAGACACATCATCAAACCTCTTGATTGTGTTTACTGCTTGGAATAAGAGTCTTGTTCTCACCTATTTTTGGAATGTATAGTTGCTAAACATCTCTGAGCCCACATTGAGAAATATTTCTCTAGTTGGCTCATCCTTCGAATCTGTCGCCAGATTCTAGATTGCTACCAAAAAGTGCTCATTTTTAAACACTGTTAGCTCACCTGTCCTTTGGTGCTTCTGGAAATATAGAAATGCTATGATTATTAGTAACACCTCCTGGATTTCCATTCCGCAGGTCTTGAGGTTGATCATGATCGTGGTGAGGAACTAGGCGATTCTCTCCTCCGGTTCAGACAAGGACAAGTTGATGAGCTTTGTGGAAACCCTAACAAGATCCCTCCAGAAACCGTTGGCGATCACTTGTGGCTGAAGAAGGCTCGACCTGCTTGGGGTTGGACCCATGGGCTCGTCTCAAGATCTCTGATGAAGATGATGGGCACCTGACGCCGAAAAAGAGGGACATCCACCATGCTACGCCTTCCAGCCCAGTGTCTCCGCTTGCTTACTGGTCGCCGCAGGCTGACATGGCCCCTCGGCTGAAGACCATGAAGGCTTCGCTGGACCCTCCTTGTGTCATTTGAGTGATCTATCCACTCTGCCTTTGGCACCGCTCGGGTGATTTGCGTTATTCAGAGAACTTGTTCATCCACCCCCTAGTTTGTAGCTTTTCTACCTTTGCTTTTGAACTGCTCTTTGAGCTGCTGTATCAGAATATGTTGTGGTTTCGTTCTCAGCAATGGAACCGGGGAGAAGCTCCATGTTTTTCTAAAAAATATATTTTATATGTTATTATATAAAGCTTGGTAAGACTGTAAATTTAAGGAAGAATGTAATAATATCACTTATTATTTAAATATATTTATAACAAAATGCTCAGCCCCTTTTTTTGATAACATTGTTGGCCCAACCCAACATTATAATTAGAATCAGCCCAGCAAAATCGTGTATTTCGAGAAAGTGCAAATGGGATGTAATTTTTTAGGAAATAAAATAAACAGGCTGCATGGACGCTACATTATTTGTTCACCCAGCCCAGCTAATGGCTGTAATTCAAAAAAAAGATCAAATTGACTGTAAATTCTACCGCGCAAAAAAAAGACTATAAATTCTGAAAAATGGGTTGAATACGTGCCACATTTTTGGAGGCTGAAATGTGGGCCAATAGGTCGAAGCCAATGCAAGTCGTTGTCAATTTAGTCAACAAATGATTCTGACATGTTAGCCATTGGATTTACATCCAACGACGAGCATCCATCTTCAATATCTAGTCTTCTTCCTCCAGCGCCGCCGGGACCACCTCCCGCCTCCTGCTGCTAGCAGCTCGGCTTAGCATGCTTCACTATGAAGCGCTACTCCACCGTTGGCCAGGCCATCCCTCCACCCCTCCACACCTCCTGTTCTTCTCCACCGACTGCCGAACGACACCGCACTAGAACGAGTTAACCCTCGTACACCTCTCTGTCTGCGACTCTACTCCCGCATCTTCCCATCTCCGGCTCGTTGCTGTCCGGGGCCTTGCTGTCGTCCACCACCTTGGATGCGCTCGGGCGCGGCGTGGTCAACGTGGTCAACGAACGCCACCATCGGAAGTAGACTGTGCGTGGAGAGGCTGACAGCTGGGTCCACGGCCGCACACAAGGAAATGCCTCCTTATTACGCGCAAAATAATGCTTCCTCCACCTGACATCTGGGACCCACCGAAAGGGCCACTGTATTTCGCGAAATAAAGTGCCCCCCGCTGACATGTCGGACCCACAAGCTATCTTCACATGCAAGGAAGTGCCTGCTTATTATGCACAAAAAAATGAATATTCCCCCTGCCAGCTGGAACCTAGCATAGTGGGAGGCTGACTTGTGGGCCTACCAAGTTGGCGGGGACGGAGGGCTTTGTTAACTTAGTAAATATGAATGATTCTAGCTCATGTTACCGTACGATATTCATCCAACGGCCGTAGTGCTTCTTCAACCTCTGGTCTTATTGCTGCAGCCGCCCAAACCATCACTGGTCGTGCTGCGTGCTCCTGCCTCCCGTGGCCGGCTGTGATGTCGCAGAGGCCTCACTGCCCCTTACTACTCCCACCGCTGGCCAGGCCATTCCTCTACTCACCCACACCCCCTGTTATTCTGCGGCGACAGCAGCCTCACACCGCCGCCGAACCAGTGAACCCTCGTACTCCTCTTCGTGTGGGCATCCACTGCTGCGTCTTCCCCGGCTCCGAGTCGTCCCCTTCCTAGTCCTCGCCGTCGTCCACCGCCCAGGTGCTCTCGGTGCGGCGTGGTCAATGTGGTCAACGACCGACTTCCATCGGAAGAGTACTGTACGTGGAGAGGCTAACAGCTGGGTCCACAGCAGCCGCAAGGAAGTGCCTCCTTATTACGCAGAAAATAATTATTCCTCCACCTGACATCGGGGACCCACCGGACGGGCCACCAGTATTTTGCGAAAAATTTGTTTCCCCTTGACTGCTGGGACCCACCGGATGGGCCACCGTATTTCCCGAAAAAAACGTTCCCCCCGCTGTCAGCTCGGACCCACTGGAAGTGCCTCCTTATTACGCACAAAAAATGAATACTTCCCCGGCTAGCTGGGACCCACCTTGCTGGGAGGCTGACTTGTGCGCCTACTAAGTTGACGGGGATGAAGGGCTTTGTCAACTTAGTCAATATGAACGATTCTAGCTCCAGTGACCGTACGATGTCCATCCAACGGCCGTAGTGCTTCTTCAACCTCTGGTCTTCTTGCTCCAGCCACCCAAAGCAGCGCCGATCGTGCCGCATGCTCCGGCCTCCCATGGCCGGCTGTGCTGCAGCAGAGGCCTCATCGCCCCTACTATTCCCACCGATGGCCAGGCCCTGCGGCGACAGCTGGGTCCATGGCCATAGCCCAGTTTTTTGTGATTTTCCAACTAAGTCGCTTTGTTAGGCATGTTGGGCTGCAAATCTTTCAAGACAAGGAGAGCTTTCATTCGGTTGGACGAGAAAATGGCCCATCAGTAATGCGCAATGGGTTGTACATTTTTAAAACACATCAAACCGGCAATTAGTTTCAAATATATTTTTTAATTCAAGATTTTAAATTACATTCATTTTTATGCATGGAGAATTTGTTGGATTTTATATTGATATACATTTATTTTTAAAATCAGTTTGAATTTGAGTCGAAATTTCGGGATTAAAAACAGTTCGGACCGCACCGAAATATGCAAAATTTTGTATAAGTTTTTAACCGTTGCCACAATATGGGCTATAATGCTAACAAAAAGAATATGGGCTCCAAAAAAACCTTAAGAATTAGCAAATGGGCCGTAAATTATTAGAAATAATGGCAGATGGGATGTATACTGTTTTCCACAGATTTGAGGCTTTCCTAAAAAAAGGTTGACGCACAAGCACTGATTGTTGGATGTCCATCCAATGGCCGTCGTGCTTCTTCAATCTCTGCTCTTCCTGCTCCAGCCGCTCAAACAAGTGCCGGCAGGACTGCCTGCTCCCTCCTCCTCGCGGCCGGCTGTGCTACCGCGCAGGCCTCACCGCCCGACCGTACTCCCATCGCTGGCCTAGACATCCCTCTACTCACACACACCTGCTGTTATTCTCCGGCGACGGCAGACGAACCAGTAAACCCTCGTACAGTCGTACTCCCCTCCGTGTGGGAAACAACTGCCGAGTCTTCCCTGCCTCCGTGTCATCCCCTTCCTAGGCCTCGCCGTCGTCCAACGCCCTGGTGCTCTCGGTGCGGCGTGCTTAACGTGGTCAAGGAACGACTTCCATCGGACGTGGACTATACGTGGAGAGGCTGACAGCTGGGTCCACGGCCGTAGCAAGGAAGTGCCTCTTTATTATGCGGAAAATAATGATTCCTCCACCTGACAGCTGGGACCCACCGGATGGGCCACTGTATTTTGCGAAAAAAACCGTTTTCCCCTGACTGCTGGGACCCACCAGCTACATCTTCGCACGCAAGGAAGTGCGTTCGGGCAAAAAACAAAACGATTCACCCCCTGACTACTGGGACTGACCAGCTACATCTTCGCAGGCAAGGAAGTGCCCGACAGTCGGGACACACCTGGTCTAAGCGTACGTATCGTTGTCATTCTGGTCGCGAACGTGTACGTACATACTGGTCGATGTAGAGGCGCACACGTGTCGTAGTAGAGACGCGCACGTGTTGTAGTAGAGGTGCGCACGTAGCATTTACACATACGTACAGCGGCCAGGGTGCAAGAAAGAAAATACGGCCACGTATGTGTACATACGGGCGGGGTCTCGAACGCCTAATCGTGCATACATACGACGAGGGCTCGTGTACATGGCTGGGTCGGAACGGAGAAACGGCGTCGTCGTCGTGTTCATGGGGAGGCAACGGAATGCGTCGTGTTCATGGGGAGGCAACGGAATGTGTCGTGTTCATGGGGAGGCAACGAAATGCTCGTGTTCATCGGGAGGGCTTGGACAGAATAGGCGATGGAAACGAGGCCTGGCGTACCGCAGAACGGAGGAAACGGCCTTGTGTTCGACCGGCCACGTTCAAAACGGGATCCTGTTCATCAGGAGGGGTCTGGCGTACCGCAAAACGGAGGAAACAGACCTCCTATGTTCGAAACGGGGGTCTTGTTCATCGGGAGGGGTGTGGCATACCGCAAAACCGAGGAAACGGACTTGTGTTGGAGCGCTACGGTCGAAACAGGGGTCCTGTTCATCGGGAGGGGTGTGGCCTACCGCAAAATGGGACTCCATGGGATACTATTCATCTCCACCGTTGACCTCCTCCAGCCTCCACGGGCTCCTATTCATCCATCCTCCACCGCACGCTACTCCACCAGCTACTGTTCAACCACCCCTCCACCGTCTATTGTTCATCCAGCCCTCCACACCACGGGGTCCTGTTCAACCACCCCTCCATGGGCACCCCTCCACCATCTACTATTCATCCAGCCCTCCACACCACGGGGTCCTGTTCAACCACCCCTCCACCGTCTATTGTTCATCCAGCCCTCCACACCATGGGGTCCTGTTCATCCACCCCTCCATGGGAACCCCTCCACCGTCTACTGTTCATCTAGCCCTCCACCACACCACGGGGTCCTGTTCATCCAGAGGCAACACCACCGCTCACTGTTCATCCAACCCCCCCCCTCCCGCAACGCTCACTGTTCATCCCATCGATCAGCTTTAGTTAGCAGCAGTAGCGAAGGAACCACTCGATGGGGTTCAGTTAACAGCCATCGATCAATCGCTCGGGTTCAGTAACGCGTAGCCTGCAGCGCAATCGCTCGGGTTCAGTTAGAGCCCAACGCCTCGCTCGGGTTCAGTTAGAGCCAACGCCTCGCACACACGCGCGTACGTGTACGAGAGAAACGCGCATCGCTCGGCCCCCGACCTCCCACCATAACCGGGAACTCCCCGAAATTTTCCTCCCCCTCGCTTCTACCATGGTTTTTTCCGTCATGGACGGCCCAAAGAATGTCATGCAGCTGCGTCTCCAGCCCGCCCAGGACGAAAAGCCCATTTTCTGTCATGCTTTTTTGTCATAGAAGTAGGAGCCCACCACATCTATGATGATACTGGGTTTTTTTCACAATTATCGTCATAGAAGTGTCATATGTATGACAGAAAAAATTTTGTTCGACCCAAAATGTCACGGATGTGTCTTTTTTTTGTAGAGGTGGGTGTGTGTGAGAGAGATACAAACCTAGACATAATGCGCCGTCCATCCCCATGCCTCCGCCCAGTCCGACCACCAGTCACCACCACGCCCCACTCCTCCTGACCTTATCTCTCATCTTTCTCGAGATATCATTTTTTCGATGAAATTCTCGAGACACCATTTTTTCGATAAAATTCTCGAGATATCATTAGTTTTTACGCATGGGATTGCTCCTGCATGGGTCAATCACAACAGGTGTTTTGTAAAAAATTCATCTTGATGTTCCGTGCAATGCACGGGTATCTTGCTAGTCCATGAAAACAACACATGGCAAAATTTCACGACAAACGAGGGATTTGAATCTGCTGGGAGGGGCTATTTGGATTTTGCCCGGGGTAGCCAAAATATTCGCGACCTTTCATCCACCGGTGCCTTTGCCACCGATGAACGAGGAATGGCTCGGGTGCTCATGCATGAGCTGTGCTTTTTTTGTCCCACCACGCCGCCCGAGCCGGCCTTAGACCGACCGACGGCCCGCATATTACGCCATCCAATCATAGCCGCGCATATTCTGACAGCAACTCAACCAACCGGACAAAATTCATGCAAACACGGAGATATTTCTCATAAACAATAACGGAATTCATATAAAATACCGAATTTTCATACAAACATGACAGATTTCATTACATTCAAATCAACTAAGCGGTGCTAGTTCTGGACAACACATGTATATAATAATTGGCCTAAATGGTCGCCCGCTGATCCATTTGTGTTCCTCATGTCCGGCAGCACGATCGCCGGATTGCCGGGAGCCCTCGGACGGCTCGCTTCCCTGCTGCCCAACTGATATGGTTGGCTGATGCCCAAGATGATGATGGAAGGGGGATTCTTCGCTTCTGTGGAGCCCATGCGGACAAACGTCCTCACAACAAAAGGATACGGCAACACACATTCTGTGTACGCTGGTGTCACCTCCGTGGTGGCCTTCATGGGACCCAAGCGGCGGCGGCCTCCCGTGTTCTACTTCTCCTCGATGATGGCGGCGGACGCGGAGGTGCTGGCCACCGACTCGTCGCTCTCCGTGCACCCGGCTTCTTTCTATGCTTGCATGGCGCGGCCGCCGGCATGGGAGTGTCGGCCACAGAAACAGGAGACATGGTCAAAGACACGGGATGCGTGGTGCGAGGCAGCGGTGTGTTGCTGGACCGCGCGCCGGCTTGGGGCGGCAACTGGCTCCGTCAGGCGAGGGGAGGGAGCTGGATCAGCGAACTGCATAGCTCATATCTAGCAGGCTCCGCGGGCCACCCAGCCGGCTTGGATGCGGGATAACTACTCTTTGTAAGCCATTGTAAGAGTGGACAAAATGGTGAAGGAGGAGATAGGGGTGTGGCAGAAGGTGCGATTCTTGGCCGGCGTTTGGCCTCGTTTAAATAGGAGATTAAATAGACGGCGGACAGGAGGAGCTCGGCTGGCGTTGCATTTAATGCCGGCCCGGTCATGAACGGACGTGTGTCCAAAGTGGGTTTCTCCGCTTCCACACGGGTTTCATGGAGGCGTTTGAATGCGGCAAGGAGGCGTGTTCAACCGGGCGTGCATCGAGTGGCGCCCTCGACTCTGACGTACGACACCGCGCCGTTCTTCCACTGACATGTGGGCTCTTTGGGTACATGGCCTGCATGTTGCTACCTCTTGAGCTCGCGTTGGATTTCCCCGAAGAGGAAGGGATGATGCAGCAAAGTAGCGTAAGAATTTCCCTCAGTTTTTGAGAACCAAGGTATCAATCCAGTAGGACGCCACGCTCAAGTCCCTTGTACCTGCACAAAACGATAGCTACTCGCAACCAACGCGATTACGGGTTGTCAATCCCTTCACGGTCACTTACGAGAGTAAGATCTGATAGATATAATATTTTTGGTATTTTTGGTATTTTTGGTATAGAGATGAAAGTGAAAACTAAAAGGCAAAGTAAAAAAGCAAAGCAAGATTAAAGTAATGGAGATTGATATGATCAGAATAGACCCGGGGGCCATAGGTTTCACTAGTGGCTTCTCTCAAGAGCAAAAGTATTCTATGGTGGGTGAACAAACTACTGTTGAGCAATTGACAGAATTGAGCATAGTTATGAGAATATCTAAGCATGATCATGTATATAGGCATCACGTCCGTGACAAGTAGACCGAAACGATTCTGCATCTACTACTATTACTCCACTCATCGACCGCTATCCAGCATGCATCTAGAGTATTAAGTTAAAAGCAGAGTAACGCTTTAAGCAAGATGACATGATGTAGAGAGATAAATTCATGCAATATGAAATAAACCCCATCTTCTTATCCTCGATGGCAACGATGCAATACGTGCCTTGCTTACCCTTCTGTCACTGGCAAAGGACACCACAAGATCGAACCCAAAGCTAAGCACTTCTCCCATGGCAAGAACTACCAATCTAGTTGGCCCAACCAAACGGATAATTCGAAGAGACTTGCAAAGATAACCAATCATACATAAAAGAATTCAGAGAAGATTCAAATATTATTCATAGATAGACTTGATCATAAACCCACAATTCATCGGTCTCAACAAACACACCGCAAAAAGAAGAAGATTACATCGAATAGATCTCAATGAGAGAGGGGGAGAACTTTGTATTGAGATCCAAAAAGAGAGAAGAAGCCATCTAGCTACTAACTATGGACCCGAAGGTCTGAGGTAAACGACTCAAACTTCATCGAAGAGGCTATGATGATGTAGAAGCCCTCCGTGATGACGGCCCTCTCCGGCGAAGCTCCGGAACAGGCCCCAAGATGGGATCTCGTGGATACAGAAAGTTGCGGCGGTGGAATTAGGTTTTTGGCTCCTGTTCTGATCGTTTGGGGGTATGTAGGTATATATAGGAGGAAGAAGTACGTCGGTGGAGCTTTGGTGGGCCCACGAGGGTGGGGGCGCGCTTGGGGGTATAGGGCGCGCCCCCTACCTCGTGCCCACCTGGAAGCTTCCTTGGCGTAGGGTCCAAGTCTCCTGGGTCATATTCGGGAAGAAAATCATGTTCCAAAAAGGTTTATTCCGTTTGGACTCCGTTTGATATTCTGTTTATTCGAAACACTGAAATAGGCAAAAAACAACAATTCTGGGCTGGGCCTCCGGTTAATAGGTTAGTCCCAAAAATAATATGAAAGTGGAAAATAAAGCCCAATATAGTCCAAAACAGTATATCAGGCATCCCCAAGCTTAATTCCTGCTCGTCCTCGAGTAGGTAAATGATAAAAAGAGAATTTTTGATGCGGAGTGCTACTTGGCATAATTTCAATGCAAAATCTTCTTAATTGTGAAATGAATACTCAGATTCAAAAGATTCAAGACAAAAGTTTATATTGACATAAAAATAATAATACTTCAAGCATACTAACAAAGCAATTATGTCTTCTCAAAATAACATGACCAAAGAAAGTTATCCCTACAAAATCATATAGTCTGGCTATGCTCTATCTTCACCACACAAAGTATTTAAATCATGCACAACCCCAATGACAACCTAAGCAATTGTTTCATACTCTAACTTTTTCAAAACTTTTTCAATCTTCACGCAATACATGAGCGTGAGCCATGGATATAACACTATAGGTGGAATAGAATGGTGGTTGTGGAGAAGACAAAAAGAGGGGAAGATAGTCTCACATCAACTAGGCGTATCAACGGGCTATGGAGATGCCCATCAATAGATATCAATGTGAGTGAGTAGGGATTGCCATGCAACGGATGCACTAGAGCTATAAGTATATGAAAGCTCATCAAAAGAAACCAAGTGGGTGTGCATCCAACTTGCTTGCTCACGAAGACCTAGGGCATTTTGAGGAAGCCCATCATTGGAATATACAAGCCAAGTTCTATAATGTAAAATTCCCACTAGTATATGAAAGTGACATAACGAGAGACTCTCTATCATGAAGATCATGGTGCTACTTTGAAGCACAAGTGTGGTAAAAGGATAGTAACATTGTCCCTTCTCTCTTTTTCTCTCATTTTTTTATATTTTTTTATTTGGGCCTTTTCTCTTTTTTATGGCCTCTTTTTTTGGGCTTCTTTGGCCTCTTTTATTTATTTTTCGTCTGGAGTCTCATCCCAACTTGTGGGGGAATCATAGTCTCCATCATCTTTTCCTCACTGGGACAATGCTCTAATAATGATGATTATCACACTTTTACTTTTCTTACAACTCAACAACTTGATACTTAGAACAAAATATGACTCTATATGAATGCCTCCAGCGGTGTACCAGGATATGCAATATGACAATGATGGAGTGTGCCATAATAAACGGAACGGTGGAAGGTTGCATGGCAATATATCTCAGAATAGCTATGGAAATGCCATGATAGGTAGGTATGGTGGCTGTTTTGAGGAAGGTATATGGTAGGTGTATGATACCGGCGAAAAGTGCATGGTATTAGAGAGGCTAGAAATGGTGGAAGGATGGAAAAAAGTGCATATAATCCATGGACTCAACATTAGTCATAAAGAACTCATATACTTATTGAAAAATATAGAAGTTATCAAAGCAAAGTATTACGCGCATGCTCCTAGGGGGATAGATTGGTAGGAAAAGACCATCGCTCGTCCCCGACCGCCATTCATAAGGAAGCAATCAATAAATAAATCATGCTCCGACTTCATCACATAACGGTTCACCATACGTGCATGCTACGGGAATCACAAACTTTAACACAAGTATTCTTTAAATTCATAACTACTCAACTAGCATGACTCTAATATTTTCACCTCCATATCTCAAAACAATTATCATGCTTCAATCTTTTCTTAGTATTCAATGCACTAAAAAGAAAGTTTCACAAATCTTGAATACCAAGCATATTATTATTAAGTAAATTACCATTCTATTAAGAGACTCTCAAAATAATTTAAGTGAAGCATGAGAGATCAATAGTTTCTTTAAAACAAATCCACCACCGTGCTCTAAAAGATCTAAGTGAAGCACATAGAGAAAAATTATAGCGCTCAAAAGATATAAGTGAAGCACATAGAGCAAAACTACATAGCTCAAAAGATATAAGTGAAGCACATAGAGCAAAATTATAACGCTCAAAAGATATAAGTGAAGCACATAGAGCAAAACTACATAGCTCAAAAGATATAAGTGAAGCACATAGAGCAAAATTATAATGCTCAAAAGATATAAGTGAAGCACATAGAATATTCTATCAAATTCTAATTCATGTATGGCTCTCTCAAAAGGTGTGTACAGCAAGGATGATTGTGTCACACTAACACACAAAGACACAAATAATACAAGACGCTCCAAGAAAAACACATATCATGTTGGTGAATAAAAAATATAGCTCCATGTAAATTACCGATGGAAGTGGACGAAAGAGGGGATGCCTTCCGGGGCATCCCCAAGCTTTGACTTTTTGGTGTCCTTGGATTATCTTGGGGTGCCATGGGCATACCCAAGCTTAGGCTCTTGCCACTCCTTGTTCCATAATCCATCAAAAGAATTCACCCAAAACTTGTAAACTTCACAACACAAAACTCAATGGAAATCTCGTGAGCTCCGTTAGAGAAAGAAAACAAAAGACCACTTCAAGGTACTGTAATGAACTCATTATTTATTTATATTGGTGTGAAAGCTACTGTATTTCAACTTCTATATGGATTATAAACTATTTTACTGACCATAGATTCATCAAAATAAGCAAACAACACACGAAAAACAGAATCTGTCAAAAACAGAACAGTCTGTAGTAATCTGTAACTGACGCAAACTTCTGGAACCCCCAAAATTCTAAAATAAATTTCTGGACGTGAGTAATTTATCTAGTAATCATCTTCAAAAAGAATTAACTAAATAGCACTTTCCAAATAAAAACGACAGCAGTTCTCGTGAGCGCTAAAGTTTCTGTTTTTTACAGCAAGTTCAACAAGACTTTCCCCAAGTCTTCCAACGGTTCTACTTGGCACAAACACTAATTAAACACAAAAAACACAACCAAAACAGAGGATAAATAATTTATTTATTGAATAACAGCAAGGAAAAATATTGGGTTGTCTCCCAATAAGCGCTTTTCTTTAAAGCCTTATAGCTAGGCAATGATAATTTTAATGATGCTCACATGAGAGACAAGAAATGAAGCGCAAAAGGAGCATCATAAAGCATGTGACAAACACATCTAAGTCTAACATACTTCCTATGCATAGGCATCTCATAGACAAACAAATTATCAAGGCAAGCAAAAACTAGCACATGCAAGGCAGAGGAAAGAAACAATAGCAATCTCAACATAACGAGAGGTAATTTAGTAACATGAAAAATTCTACAACCATATTTTCCTCTCTCATAGTAATTACATGTAGTATCATAAGCAAATTCAACAAAATAGCTATCACATAAAATATTTTCAACATGATCCACATGCATCCAAAGTTGACACTCTTCCAAAATAGTGGGATTAACATTAACTAAAGTCATGACTTCTCCAAACCCACTTTTATCAAGATTTTCATAAGATTGAACATTCTCCAAATATGTGGGATCTAAAGACTCTCTTCCAAACCCACTTTCAATAATATTGCAAACACTATTATCAATCTCATATTCATCATGGGGCTTAAATAAATTTTCAAGATCATAAGAAGAATCACCCCAATCATGATCATTACAACAAGTAGTAGGCATAGCAAAACTAGCATCCCCAAGCTTAGGGTTTTGCATATTATTAGAATAATTGACATTAATAGAATTTATAATAACATCATTGCAATCCTGCTTTTTATTCAAAGATCTATCATGAATCACTTCATAAAATACTTCATCGCAATTTTCAGATTCACGAATTTCAAGCAAAACTTCATAAAGATAATCTAGTGCACAAAACTCACTAGCAATTGGTTCAACATAACTAGATCTCTTAAAAAGATTAGCAAGCGGATGAGGATCCATAAATCGTAGGTTCTCTGTTTAGTAATAACTAAACGACTATTCCAATCATACGAGCAAACAGAAAGCAAGCAGGCAAAAAGAGGCAAATAGAGAGGGGGGATAGAGAGAGAGAGGGCGAATAAAACTGCAAGGGTGATGTAACGCCCTCGATGCGGCTATATCTCCCACGTGTCGAAGCACGACTTAGAGGCATAACCGCATTGAAAGCAATGTCGCAAGTGAGGTAATCTTCACACTACCCATGTAATGCAATAAGGGAAAGAGATACATAGTTGGCTTACAATCGCCACTTCACACAATTACATGAATAAAGCATTACATCATCCAGATACAATCAAGGTCCGACTACGGAACCAAAATAAAAGAAGACTACCCCAAATGCTACACAAATCCCCGATCGTCCCGACTGGGCTCCACTACTGATCAACTGGAACGAAACAACACAAAGGACAAGATCTTCATCGAGCTCCTCCTTGTGCTTGGTTGCGTCATCTGCATGGTTCAATGGCACCTGCAAGCTGGTTTTGGAAGTATCTGTGAGTCACGGGACTCAGCAATCTCACACCCTCGTGATCAAGACTATTTAAGCTTATAGGAAGGGTAAAAGGTACGAGGTGGAGCTGCAGCAAGCGACTAGCATATTTGGTGGCTAACATATACGCAAAAGAGAGCGAGAAGAGAAGGTAAAGCACGTTCGAGAAATCTATGATCAAGAAGTGATCCTAGAACAACCTACGTCAAGCATAACTCCAACACCGTGTTCACTTTCCGGACTCCACCGAGAAGAGACCATCACGGTTACACACGCGGTTGGTGCATTTTAATTAAGGTCAACTTCAGGTTTTCTACAACCGGACATTGACAAATTCCCATCTACCCATAACCGCGGGCACGACTTTTGAAAGTTCAAATCCCTGCAGGGGTGTCCCAACTTAGCCCATCACAAGCTCTCACGGTCAACGAAGGATATTCCTTCTAGCGGGAAGACCCGACCAGACTCGGAATCCCGGCTACAAGACATTTCGACAATGGTAAAACAAGACCAGCAACACTGCCCGAATGTGCCGACAAATCCCGATAGGAGCTGCACATATCTTGTTCTCAGGGAACACTCAGATGAGCACTACGTACAACTAAAACCAACCCTCAAGTTTCCCCGAGGTGGCGCTGCAAGTAGCTCTATTTGGACCAACACTCAGAGGAGCACTGGCCCGGGGGCATTAAAATAATGATGACCCTTGAGTCTGCAGAACCCAAAGGAAAGAAAAGGCTAGGTGGCGAATGGTAAAACCGAGGTTGGGCATTGCTGGAGGAGTTTTATTTAAGGTGAACTGTTAAGGGGTTCCCATTATAACCCAACCGCGTAAGGAACGCAAAATCCGGGAACATAACACCGATATGACGGAAACTAGGGCGGCAAGAGTGCAAAAAAACACCAGGCATAAGGTCGAGCCTTCCACCCTTTACCAAGTATATAGATGCATTAGTTAAATAAGAGATATTGTAATAACCCAACAAGTAAACATGTTCCAACAAGGACCAACATCTCCATGTTCCAACAAGGAACAAACTTCATCTTCACCTGCAACTAACAATGCTATAAGAGGGGCTGAGCAAAGTGGTAACATAGCCAAACAACGGTTTTCTAGGACAAGGTGGGTCAGAGGCTTGGTTCAACAATATGGGAGGCATGGTAAGCAAGTGTTAGGTGTCGCAGCATAGGCATAGCAAAAGAGCGAGCAACTAGCAAGCAAAGATAGAAGTTATTTCGAGGGTATGGTCATCTTGCCTGAAATCCCGCAATGAAGAAGAATGAGTCCATGAAGAAGATAAACGGACGTAGCCGAACGGGTCCTCACAAACGCGACGTTATAGGAACCAACCCGAAGAAGCAACACCGGAAAGAAGCACACAACATAGTAAACAACCAACACATAAGCATGGCACGATGCGCAAACAAGTATGATGCATGTCCGGTTTAATGAAGCATGGCATGACAAAGTGCACAAACAACCCTACAAATTACGTGGAGCTCAAAGTGCAACTCCGTTGCATATTGACGAAGCACCACGTGACTTATTTAATTCGTTCTTGTTTATGTACTCAACAATATTAAATGTTGTTAGCATGGCAAGAGGTGAAGCAAAACAAAACTACCTATCTTGGCAAGTTTAAATGAGGCCGGAACAACAAACAACAAGTCCGGAAAACCCTCATATGCATATTTTGGTTATGGTACTGTTCTGCCCTAAACACAATTTTAGAGTTAATAAACATGCAAGAAAAGTGCACCATGTTAAACTAGGCATTTTTCCACCCCATTTACATATAAAGTTTATTAAAATCCGAGCTACGGTTATTAAGCTATGAACTAAAGCATTTTACATGGCAATATGGGAAAATATATGCAAACATCATTTTAAACATGGATGAAAAAGACATATTATGAAACTACACGAAATTCTAAGCAATGTTCATGTTAAGTTTGTTTAAAACCGATGCACAGTTATTTAGGTGTGAGCATTTTTAAAATGATGGCATATTCTGTAATTATGCATGTGAAGGAAAATTAGTTAATTCACACAATTAAAAAAAACATCTATGGGCCGAATCTGGTGCAAGTTGGGCCAACTGAGAAGAAGAAAAAAGAAAAAAAAAGAAAAACAAACGAGGCGCTGCTAGGGGGCGTCTCACCATGGGCCAAGGGAGCTGGGCCTTGCTGGATCTCAGATGGGCCTTGAGCGCTGGGAGGCCTGCAGGCGATTTGGCAGCCCACACAGACGGGCAATGCGTCAACAGGCATCGGGCGAGCTGCATTGCTCATCTCTGAAGAAAAACGCCAGCGACAGGGAGGTTCAGCGAGAGCCGCGGCAAGGCAAGGACCTGGAGGTGCATGGCGTCATGCGGCGAGGCCAGGGACGGGTGGATCCGGGGCAGTGTCACCGGATCTGAGCGGTGGCGCGAGGAACAGAGCATGGGGTGCGCACGACGCCGGCGACGTGAGTTTGAGCCCTGGCGGCCAAGGTTACTCCCTGTGAGGGAGACAGAGAGGGCGTGAGGAAGAGAACGGGGAAACGGAAAGGAGGAGAAGGCGGAGAGGGACGGCAAAGCACTGGCCTGGGCGACCGTAGTCGACCTTCGCCGAGGCAGGAG